>NW_027643168.1:0-4995 GCF_032717465.1 Coenobita brevimanus | reverse complement strand
TATATTATGTAGTCTGATGTACGTACTTTTTCAGGGTGGTGATGATAGCTGCTGAAATTGTTGCAGTCGAGATTAATTGAGAACATTTGTGGGCAGCCCGATGGTGGACAGGACTTGGCATTAAGGTACTGGCAAGGTGAGTGCTGTAGTGATGAATTTTTAGGACAGTACAGTCATGGAGCTGGAGAGAGGGCACCCTGATGGCACAGGACAGGGTGACATAGAGGTAGTTTGTGGGGGACTCACTGTGCATAGACAAATTGCAGAAAGAATCACCAGTGTTGGACTTGGTGTGTATTGACGTTTCGCCTCATGACTTCCTCAGAATACAATGAGGAAGCCATGAGGCAAAACGTCAATACACACTAAGTCCCACATCGGTGTTTCTTTGTGCAGTTTGTGGTTACCCCTTCTGGGATAAAAGTCCCTGACTGTATGTGGATAGATAGATAAATAGATAGATAGGTGTAATAGATAGATGAGTGAAAAATGGGAAACTAGGTAGATAAGTACATAGATGGTAAATCGATGGATAGATAGGTAAATGGACAGGTGGGTAAATAGATAGATAAGAAGATAGATGGGTAAATAGGTTGGTAGGTAGATGGATAGATAAGTAGATAGGTACGGCAAATAGATAGATAGATAGATGGGAAAAAGATGGATAATTAGATTGATGGGTAAATAATTAAACATAGATAGATGGGAAAATACATAAATAATTAGATTGATGAGTAAATAGATAGATAGATGGGTAAACAGATGGATAATTAGATTAATGGGTAAATAGATAAGTAGATAGATATTGGTAGATGGTTAACAGATTGATAGATATTGATATATTTCACCATTTTTAATAAGTGATAAGGAAATAACTCCCTCAAAGATTAAACATTTATCTTATTCGTTGCTCTTACTGATCATTAATAAGTATAATCTATTTGTTTTCATGTGAGGGGACTGGGCCACTGCCATAGCTAGAATGCTGTACTTACGGTAGTTGTGGTTGCATGAAATTTGGTGAGGGTATAAGGTAGGAATGAGTCTCCTTGGTTACTAGTCAAGTCAACCCTCCAATCTAACTACACGTGACCATAAACAGAGCTGAAAAAGCTTGGGAATCTTTTACCCCTTACGTTTCTCCCTCAGGTGACAGCAGGGCTGGCACCAAAGTGGGTAACCCGGTTTTACCCACACGGGTTTTTTCAGTAAAACCCACTTGAAAAAACCAACTATTATACCCACTTTAGTGTGGTTTTTTTAAAATAATGTATTTAATAACAAATTCAGTTTTATTGGATTAAATGGTTATATTTTTGCACACAGTATCAGAAGTAAATAATAGCTACTTAATCATATTCTGTTTCATTGGTTAAAAAAACACAACATCGCCAAGTACTGTATTTATAATATAATATCTTGGAAGCATAATCTTAGAGATTAAAAAAAAAAAAAAAAAACTTATTAGGCTACATTTCTCATCACCAACATAAGTAAATATGAATGTTGTTCTTTGATTTTTTAAAACCTGTTCATAATACTTCTATTTTTCTAATAGCTTTTATAACCAATATCCTTTTCTTTTGAAATGATAATATTTTTGTGTCACAGTAAATTATGGTTCTTGTCATGTTACCCAACCAATATAACAAAAGACCTTCTTTTTTTTTTTCAAATAAGAATGCAATTCTTTGCCTCTGATAAAATAAAAATGACACCACTGCTAAATGACTTACCAACATGAAATAAAAATATTTCCGGAAAAATAAAAACATTATTCCTTACCACAGTTTCAAAAAATAGGTCAAAGTTTTCTTTATCTTAAGAATATTTTTACATTGGTTTCCTTCTCAGCAGATTCAGTTTTTATTACGTCCACATGTAATGTGGTGAATACAAACTTTACAGCCAGCTCTACCTGTCTCTAATTTTGAAAGTTTTAAAATTAAGAGTAAAATTGTTTTTGATAGATATGGTTTTTAGTTTTATTAAGGAGTGGGGTAAATTCGTTATATAACTAATCATTACTGGAGTTAACTTATATGCTGTGTCATATCATTACCAAATATCAATAATTCTACAGAAATATAAACATTGCTTTCTCTTCAAAATAGATGTATTATATAATATAGGCTTAGATATTTGGTTACCAAAAGCTATTATTACTGTTAAGATAATGTGTGAAATCACATATGCAACAGAATTTTCAATAATAATTGTTTAGAAGATTGAGAAATGCAAGTATATAATTACCAAAGAAAGGAGAGTAGCAAGGCAAATGACTCCTTCTCCTACTATTGTGTAGTGTGGACTGATCTTTGCCAGCTCATGAGTTATGCAGTGCTGTCAAGCCTCTCATGTTGAAGCCTGTTTTGCTGTGTAGCAGCAGCCCAAGGATAACAGCCAAACAGGTCAAACCATAATTGTGTTCATTTCCCTCACTCAAATAACTGTGTGAAAAATAAGATTTTATTGGGCTATTCATAATTATGTATAGTGGAAACATTATTTTATTTAAATTTAAGGTAAACTTTGAAAAAACCTGCTTTTGCCCGGGTTTTGGGGTATTTTGTGAAAAAAAAAAAAACGAAAAAACCCAGGCGCGTTGGGCTTTTTCAAAAAAAAGTTTTTTTTTTTTTTTTTTTTTGCCAACCCTGGGTGAGAGACTGACTAGTAACCAAGGAGACTATTCCAGCCTCAAAGCTCACTGGGTGAAGGATAAATTTGACTGGTAACCAAGGAGACTCGTTCCAACCTCATAATTCACTGGGCAGACTTTTGGTTAGTTTGTCCTTTTTTTCTTTTCTGTACCCCACCCCACCCCATCCATAGGTCTGGATGGTGGTGGTGATGGTGATGATGATAGTGATGATGATGATAATGATAATAACAGTGACGATGATGATAATGACAAAGATGACAGTGATGATGATGATGATAATGACAAAGATGACAGTGATGATGATGATGACAATGGTAATGATGGTAAACAGCAATTCAGAGCAGACTATTAAATGCTGCTTTATGCTTTGCAGGAGTGTGTGTGGTGGTAAGGACTACAAGCAAGAGATAGTCACCAGGCACAGGAGTAGTGGAGCACGGCTAACAGGCAAGAGTGGAAGCTGTAATAAAAGCCACAGTTGTCACAAGTTTACCTCAACCTTACATGCACAGTTGGAAGGTGAGACATGTTAATTTCTGTATTATACCCTTTTTACTCTAACTTGGCCCAAAACTGCCATCTCTTTGTCTTTAATGCTGAGCTGTAAAAATAGACTGACATTATAATATGATTCTAGTGATGAAAAAGTGCTATGGAGAGGATATAGAGCCATAGCACTGTCTTCTTCTGCCACTGAGCTATATTGAATATTGTGAAGGGACAAAAAATCTGTGCCAAGTTAAGATAAAAAATGTATAACTAGGCAGTGAAACCCTTAGCCATATTGGTGCCACCACATGAAGGCATCACCCAGCAGTGAAACCCTTAGCCATATTGGTGCCACCACATGAAGGCATCACCCAGCAGTGAAACCCTTAGCCATACTGGTGCCACCACATGAAGGCATCACCCAGCAGTGAAACCCTTAGCCATATTGGTGCCACCACATGAAGGCATCACCCAGCAGTGAAACCCTTAGCCATATTGGTGCCACCACATGAAGGCATCACCCAGCAGTGAAACCCTTAGCCATATTGGTGCCACCACATGAAGGCATCACCCAGCAGTGAAACCCTTAGCCATATTGGTGCCACCACATGAAGGCATCACCCAGCAACCTCCAGATAATTGTATACAGGTTAGGAGAGATTTTCCAACAAGAAGTGTTAGATACAGCCTTCATTATCCCCTTCACTTCAGAGGCTTAGTAAAATGTCTGGTATAGTCCGTTCATCTTAACTTGGCCCTGATTTTTTTTATTTTGCAGCTTACTTCACATAGATCAGTGTCAGGGAAGAACAGTGCTGCAGCACATCTTCCAGTGGCACTTCTTTGTGACTAGCATCATGTCCTGGGGTAAATATATTGTCAGCTTAGAATACAAGAAGGAAACATGGCAATTTTAGGCCACGGTACAGTAAAAGGAGTGTGTTGGCAAAAGTAAAGTACTGTATAATGTTATGACAATTTTTTTTTTCTGTAATTTACCCTGGATTTAAAATAGTATTGATGTTGCTATTGCTGTTATAGTCATTGTTTTTGTTGGTGTGGCCCTGTGTAGGCTACATGTGACTGTGAACCCAGTGGACTGCAGGCTTAAGTTGTCCTTCTCCTTCACTCCACAGTCCTCCTTTTCAACCCAGTGGACTGCAGGCTTAAGTTGTCCTTCTTCTGCACTCCACCATCCTCCTTTTCAAGGGTAGGGAGGAAGTTGAGGAACATGTATATAATTGCTGCCTGGTGCCACCACATGAAGGCATCCCCAAACATATTGCTATAGGTGATTGTACCTGGTTTATTATCACCTGACACAACTCAAAATTTGAATACTAAGTCAAGAGTCCATGAAATGCTTATGAAGTAGTAACTTGTCTCCTTGGTTACTAATCAAATCCTCTCTCCAATCTGACTACACTTGGCCATCATCTGAGCTGCCAATGGGTTAGGGATATTTGTTAGGTTAGATTAAACACACTGTAATAACAAAGACATGATGTGTACATCATCATCATCACTGTTATCATCATCATCATCATTCAGAAAGTCAGGAAAAGGTAAGAATATGATAGTGGGAGAACTAATCCACCTCATGACCAGTGAAATGCGCCACACACTCATTTATTCACCATTCAAGCCCTTGGAATCCTGACTCCACCTGTTATTACACCAGCCCATACATCATTCCCACCCATAATATTAATAATAGTAATAATAATAATTGTGGTAGGTGGGGGCGCTCACCATCCACTCACTCGATGTAGTGCTGCTGTCGGGTGTCTGCCCTTTCCTCTCCTCCGACCTTCTTTCCTTCCATCCTCTTCTGTCTTCCTGTC
>NW_027643167.1:0-21887 GCF_032717465.1 Coenobita brevimanus | reverse complement strand
ATTCATTTGAAGTCAAGTCGAGGAGTAATTCAAGGTGGTGTTCCTATCGCCTTTACTATTTATATTAGTCGGTGATTACATTATGAAACGCGTTGGAACAGAAACCGGTGCAGGTATACTTTGGGGAGAGAACAGGGAAACTTTTGGATTTAGATTATGCAGATGATATAGTTTTGATTTGTGATGGGCCAGAAGAGATGCAGAGAGTGTTGGACTGTTTGGTGAATGAAGGTATGAGTGCGTTTGGTTATTAATTGTGGAAAAACTGAAATAATCAATATGAATATGGAAAATGTGCAGGAATGTGTAATTGGAGGGGTATGGTTGTAAAGCAAGTTGATAGGTTTAAATATTTAGGTACTTATTTAGCCAAGGATGAGTTCTTTGAACTTTGAATTCGAGGAAAGGTTAAGAGAAGGCTAATCAGGCAATGGGAATACTTAAAAATATTTGGAATAATAACAATTTCTCTGTGCATACAAAAATCAAACTTTATAAGGTGTGGTTAGGAGTATCTTCTTAATTTATGGACACGAGTCTTGGTACAGCACAGTGACTATGGAAAATAAATTCTTGGTGTTTGAAAAACAAAGCACTTCGAAGAATATTAGGAGTTAAGTGGTGGGAAAGGATACCAAATAGTAGAATTAGAGAAATAACGGGATTGCAGCCGGTCAATGAATATGTTAGAGCAGGTTTTCACGATGGAAGTGGCTAGGACATGTGTATAGGAGACAGGGAATAGTACGAGGTACACCAAGGTGGGTGGCACTTGGTAGGAGAGGTAGAGGAAGGCCAAAAGAGGCATTAGGTGAGGACAATGAGGCAGGAAGTTGGAGATGAGTGTTAGGGGAGATCTTGAGGAGTTAGCACAAGATAGGATGTGGTGGTGTGAGTTCATCGAGGCCCTATGCATCCCCGAGGGTGCCACAGGAAATGATTGATTGGGGTAAAAAAGTACCAAGAGGCCATCATTGAATTATTTATTGGAGTAATGAACCAATCACAAAAGCGAGAGAGAAGAGAAAGATTTGGGTGTGCTGGTCCAGGACAGTTTTGTCACCTATGAAAATCACATTAACAAGACAGTTAGAGAGGCATTATAAACTCCTGACTAATACCATAAGAGTGGCTTTTCATTATATGGATGAGGAGATGATGAAAAAAAATTGATAGTGGCCATGGTTCGCCCCAGGTTGGAATATGCAGCAGTAGTGTGGTCCCTGCACAAAAAGAAAGATATAAACAAGATTGAGAGAATACAAAGAACAGCAACCAAGATGGTCCCTAGTCTGGCAGATCTGTCGTACAGAGAGGAGGCTGGAAAAGCTGGATTTGCCTTTCCTTAGAAGAAAGGAGAAAGAGAGGCGACATGATTGCATTGTTCAGGACCATGATGGGAGTAGATAAAACTGACAAAGAAGATCTGTTTTTATGGGATAAGAGAGTAATAAGAGGACAACGGGATGAAACTGAGGAAGCTAAGCTGCTTGAAGGATATCAAGAAATATAGTTTTCCTTATATATGTATAGACCTGTGGAATAACCTGGACAAAGAGATCGTCCATTCGAAAAACTTAAACGAATTTAAAGCGAAATTTGACTTATTGAGAAACAGAGACGGGACCCCATGAGCGTGGCTCATTTCCTGTGTATCACAATTAGGTAGATACACACACACACACACACACACACACACACACACACACACACATACACACACACACACACACACACACACAGCCGGAGAGAGAGGACGTCCCAGGCGCAGCTCCTGACAGAGTAGTTTCAGGAATTTTGTCTGTCCTGTCTCCTAGGGTCTTTCTTTAAATTCTTGAAATAATGAAAGTTGGTAGACTACCAAAAATGTAAAGATTTATTTTGGCAATAGTATACACAGATGTTTGTGGCTTATTGGTAACAGCTGTTTAGGTACTTGATCGGTACGTTAAAGATGGCCGAAAATGTAAACAATGAGGGAATGGAATTTCAAGGATTTGATGCTAATACTAATGTCATGGACCCTAGTGAGAAACATTAATTATGAGGATTAGTGAACTCGAGAAAAAAGTAGAGAATCTAGTGATAAAGGATGTGTCAGGAAATACGGAAACCACCATACAGAGTCTAATCCAGTCCAAACGAAACAGCCAATGAAGAGATTAAGAATTTGAAGCGGGAAAATGTTGAACTGAGGAGGAAACTTGAAGAGAGTACTAATAAAGCGGAGAAGGTGAGTAATGTACTAGAAAGACACAAGGCAAAGTGGGCACACGTAGAGGAAGAACAGAAAGAAGTGGTCAGCTTAAGAGAGATCATCCAGGAAGAAAGGGAAATGAACAAAGAAAGAAATGGAAGAAAATGTAGTGAAAATACTGAAGAAAAAAGAGAAAATAGTGAGAGAAACTGTAGAAAGGAACAGATGTGTGATAGTATTTGGAAACAGGGAAGAGGGAAGAAAAGGGATTAGGTTAGCAAGACTCGAGAGAGATCACGAACATGGTGGAAGGAATATTAGGCAAGATTGACTGAAGGAAGCAAATTGGGTAAAAGAAATTGAGGAAGTAAGGAGGGATAGGGCCTTATAAGAAAGGGGAAACAAGACCAATGAGAGTCAAGTTTGTCAGAAAGTGTAATAAATGAGATACCAAAGTAGCCTGGAAATTAAGCAAAGAGGCGAGGATGGAAAATATTATAATAAGAAAAGATCTGAATGAAGAAGAAAGAGAAACTTTAAAATCATTAAAGGGAAGAAGTAAAGGAAAAAAATGGTAAGAGGACAGAGGAAGAACGTAATACTTTTTTCTGGAGAGTATTGGATATGAAAGTAAGGAAATGGTATTTAAGGAAATAGAAGTGAAGGAAATTAGGGGGATGGTTGTGAAAGATCAGAAGTTGAGGAAGTGGTGCGGACAGAGAGTAGGAGAGAAGAGGGTATTAATAATGTCATAAATAATTTGAAGGTGATATATACTAATGTTGATGGATTTCATATCGACAAGGATCGAAATTAATGATTTCTTGAGAGAACATGAACCTGATGTCATGTGCTTTGTAGAGACCAAATTAAGAGAAGATATTGATGTTCATTTGGGAGATGGTAAATACAAACTGTGGAGAAAAGACAGAAAGAAAAAAAAGGGAGGAAGGAGTGATGATAGCAGTGAAGGACAACATAAATGTAGATACTGTGGAAATGAGAGAAGGCAGGGCTGAAGTGATATATATGAAATTAGAAACTGGAGAGAATGTTAAGAGAGATATGGCTGTTAGTGTATGTTCCCCCAAAGACGTGAGCATGGAAGGATGGCCGAATACCATGAGATGTTGTCAGATATATGGCTAGCTACTTGCAAAAAATAATTGAGAAAAGCAATAATATAATTTTGGTGGGTGACTTTAATTGTAAAAGAGGGTGAACTGGGAAGGAATGAATTTTCGGGGAGGCGGCGAGGATTCGTGGGGTACTATGTTATTAAATATAATAATGAATAATGTGATGACGCAGTGGGTCAAAGAAGAGACACGGTTTCGAGGTGAGGACACACCAGCAAAGGTTAGATTTACTGTTCACCAAAGAACCTGATATGACAGAATCATTGGAATATCTCTGTCCTTTGGGAAAAAGTGATCACGTGGTCATTGAGTTCCAGATGTTAATAGGAAAACGTCGAGCCAAGAGGCGAGCTTCATAGACAGGGAAGATACAACTTTGGCAAAGCAAATTTTGCAGGATTGAGAAACTTTTTTGAAAATGCGGATTGGAGAAAATTCAGAGAAACAAGAGAGATACAGAGGAAGTGGGATATCTTTCTAGACCTCTATAATTTAGGAGTGGAAAAATTTGTACCAAGAGTAAGAGGGAAAGAAAACAGGAAAAAGGAGTGGTTTAATAGAAGGTGTATAATGGCAAAAAGAGAGAGAGAGATAAGGCGTGGAACAATTGGAGAAAGAGAGGTAACGACAGAACAAAGGGAAGAATATAAAAGAACAAGAAACGAATACACAAGAATACGTAGGGGAAGGAAAAGAAAGGAATTTTGAAAAAGGTATAATTGACAAATGCAAGGATGAACCCAAACTGTTTTATAGATTTGTTAATGACAGAAAATGAAACAAAAGGAAGGAATCACCAAGCTGAAAGTAGATGGAGAGAGGTCTTTAATGATGCGACAATGCAGAAATAGAAATAATGAACAAAAACGTTTCCAATCAGTTTTCACTAAAGAAAGAGGAGCTTGTGGAAGGGGAGGGAGTGATTAGAAATGTTCAGGTGATAGAAAGATATAAAAGTGGAGGTACAGGAAGTGTATAAATTACTGGAAACTCAAGATGTAAAGAGGAAAGCCCCAGGACCTGATGGAATTTCTAATTGGGTACTGAAGGAATGCAGAGAACAACTGGCGGATAAAATTCACAGAAAGCTTAATTGTATGCTCACTGGAAGAGGGGAAAGTGCCAAAAGATGGGAAGAGGGCAAATGTGGTACCAATTTACAAGGGAGGAAACAGGAAAGAACCCCTGAATTATAGACCAGTGTCTCTAACCAGCATGGTCGTGGAATTGTGTGAGAAAGTCCTGAAAGACAGATGGATAAAATATCTGGAAGGGAATGAATATTTTGACTGTGAATGTCAGTTTGGATTCAGAAGTGGAGAAGGAATCATATGTTTCAAACTTGTTGAGCTTTTACTCAAGAGCGATTGAGGTGGTACAGGAGAGAGATGGTTGGGTGGATTGTGTGTACTTAGACTTAGAGAAGGCCTTTGTGGGTACCTCATAAGAGACTAATGTGGAAACTAGAATATATAGGAGGACTAAAGGGGAAACTTCTGGAATGGATGAGAGACTTTTTGAGAGACAGACAAATGAGGACAGTAATAAAGGAAAAGATGTCTGGATGGAGGGAAGTAACAAGTGGAGTCCCTCAAAGGCTCAGTGTTGGCGCCAGTAATGTTCCTGATTTATGTAAATGATATGGTAGATGGAGTGAACAGTTATGCGAGTCTGTTTGCTGATGATGTAAAGATCTTGAGGAAGATAGAGGTTGAGGAGGATTGTAAAATACTGCAGGAGGATTTGGATAGGATACACAATTGGAGCCGGACGTGGGAGAATGAAATTTAATGTAAAGAAATGTAAAATATTGGAAATGGGTAAAAGTACCAGGAGACCATCACTGAATTATTTTTTGGGTAATGAATTAATCACAAAAAGGAGAGAAAGAGAAAGATTTGGGAGTGCTGGTCCAAGATAGTTTGTCACCAGAGAAAAGCACATTAACAAGATGGTTAGGTACACACTCATAAGCTCTTGACTAACATAAGAGTAGCATTTCATTATATGGATGAGGAAATGATGAAAAAATTGATAGTGGCCATGATCCGCCCCGAATTTAGAATATGCAGCGGTAGTGTGGTGCCCACACAAAAAGAAAGATATAAACAAGATTGAGAGAATACAAAGAACAGCAACCAAGATGGTCCCCAGTCTGTAGACCTGTCATACAGAGAGAGGCTGGAAAAACTGGATTTGCCTTACGTTAGAGGAAAGGAGAAAGAGGGGAGACATGATTGCGGTGTTCAGGACCATGGTGGGAGTAGATAAAATTGACAAAGAAGATCTGTTTGTATGGGATAAGAGAGCAGCAACAAGAGGACATGGAATGAAATTGAAAAAGTCAAGCTGCTTGAAGGATATCAAGAAATATAGCTTTCCTTACAGAAGTATAGACTTATGGAATAGCCTGGACAAAGAGATCGTCCAGTCTAAAAACATAAACGAGTTTAAAAGTTAAATTCGACTTATTGAGAAACAGCTGACGGAAACCCACGAGAGCATAGTACATTCCGTGTATATCACAATTAGGTATATTCTTAAATATTTAGAACGACTTAGACAAAAGAGGTGGTGCATAGAGAAAAACATTCATGTGTGTAAAGGTAGACTTGATAAATGTGGATATGGAGACAGGACAACATGAGCATTGCTCTCCAATTCCTGTATACTACAAATAGGTAAATACAAATAGGTAAATACACACACACACACACACACACCATCAAAGCTATTTTACAGCTACATCAGAAGCAAAACCAAAGTAAAAGATATAATACAATCCATTACGGACAAAGGAATCACCTATATACAAGAGAAAGGTATTTGTGAAGCAATAAATAAGAATTTCCAATCAGTTTTTTAGGGGGAAGAAAATAATTTTTGAGAGGGACTATGTGGAACATGCATGTCCCCACATAATACCAGATATACAAATATCAGAAAAAGTAATACAGGAGGAGTTAAGTAAATTAGACAGAGGGAAAGCAAATGGTCCTGATGAAATTTCATGTTGGGTATTACGAGAATGTGCAAAGGAGTTAAGTAAACCATTATTTTTAATTTTCAAGAAATCCTTGAGTCAGGGTAAACTACCTGATATTTGGAAGAAAGCAAATATTATCCCCTTATTCAAGAAAGGTAAGAGACAAAATCAAGCTCAACTACCGACCAGTATCACTGACAAGTGTTGTAAGCAAGGTATTAGAAAAGCTTATAAGAAAAGCTTGGGTAAATCTGTCTAGAAGAACACAATATGATAACAGAGAAGACAGTTTGGTTTCAGAAAAGGAAAATCATGTGTTATTAATCTGTTGAGCTACTATGACGGAATACTTGACCACAATACAGGAATGAGAAGGATGGGTGGACAGTATCTATTTACAGATTTCAAGAAAGCATTTGACACAATTACACCAAAGACTTTTATGGAAACTGTACCATCAAGGGAGGAATTAAAGGCAAACTGTTTTGTTGGATGCAAGACCCTACTCATAAAAAGAGAAATGAGAACGATACTAAGGGAAAACTACTCATCATGGAAAGAAGTGACTAGTGGAGTACCACGAAGGGTTCAGTGCTGGCACCAATCATGTTTTTAGTGTATATATATGATATAAACAGTAACAGTAACACTGCAGATGATGCAAAAATACAAAGGAGAATTACTAACACAGACTCTTGTAAAGAGCTACAAGAAGAATTAAACTTCATGAATGAAGTAATACATGGCAAATGGAATTCAATGTGGACAAGTGTCATGTAATCCAAAGTTTGGTAAAAGTGGAAAAAAGACCTGATTGGGATTATACGTTAGGAAATAAAACCCTACACACATCAGAAGAGAGAAGGACCTAGTGTGATTATCAATAAAAGACTATCTCCAGCTGACCACATCAGCGAGAAGATCACGAGGAACATGTATACACTGCTTCCAAATATGAGAATAGCATTTACATACATAAATGAAGACATACTAAGAAGGATAATAACATCATTCATCAGACCAACCCTGAAGTATGCATCAGTAGTCCGGAGTCCTCATCTCAAAAAACACATAGACAAGATTGAAAAACTTCAAAGGGCCGGTTCAAGATGGATGCCAAGCTTAAGGGATCTAAGCTCTGAAGAAAAGACTAAATAAACTGAATCTACCAACACTACAGGAGAGAGAAGGAAAAGAGGTGACATGATAATGCTATATAAATACACATATCAGGGAAGGAGAAAATAGACATAAATGGTTACCCAACATATTAGGGAAGCATACAGCAAGAGGACACTGCAAAAAACTGCATAAGAAGAAAGGTGATAAAGACATGAGGAAATTCAGTTACCCAAACAGAGCAATTGATCAATGGAATGCACTACCGAATGAAATAGTGTGTGCCAAATCAATTCACAAATTTTAGGATATATACGATAAATATGGTTTAAGACACAGGACAGTGCGAGCTTGACTCATTCCTGTAAAGATATAATTAGAAGTAAGAACAATTAGAAAAGGTGAGAACACACACACACACACACACACAGACACACACACACACACACACACACACACAGAAGTATATAAACAAGATGATTAAGTTGATGTACTCAAATGTGAATGGAATGGTATCTAAATTATTAGAGAAGAATGATTATGTCAAAGAAAAATGAACCACATATAATATGCCTAACTGAAACAAAATTAACACCAAGGCTATCAAACGACATCCTAAACTGAGGCGAATATAATATATGGAGAAAGAGAAAGGAAATTAAAAAAAGAGGAGGAATTATAATATTAACTACGAAAAATCTAAAAGTCAAAGAAATAGAACTATATATACCCTCACAAGTAGAACTGATTGCAGCAGAGATCAATACAACTGCAGGGAAAGTAATTGTAGCCAATTTGTACATGCCACCCAGATCAAACACATGGGAAAGAGATGAATATGAGGACCTGGCAGAAAATACAATTCAGAGTTTAAGATCATTACTGCATAAAATGGAAGAGAAATTGGAAAGAATTATACTAACTGGAGATTTTTAAATACAAGTACAAATTGGAATACTCTAGATATAATAAGCTAAGAATGCTGCTGGGACCAAAAGCTCCTGGATCTCGTGCAAGAGTTTTTCCTAACGCAACATGTTAGGGCAAGCACCAGAAAAAGAGGACTCGATGTACCCCTCAATGCTAGATCTCATATTTACTAGGCAAGGAAAATGATACTGACAATTTAATATACCATCCTCCATTCGGCAAAAAGCGATCATGCAGTACTAAACTGCAACTTCAGGATAGCATATGACATAGTTAACAGCAATGAATGTTACAAAAAGAGCCTAAACTATAAAAAAAGGAAACTATCATGACCTAAAGAAGTACTTCTTAGAAACTGATTGGGGAAAAGGAGCTTAGAGGACAAGATTTAAATGCTATATATAAAAAATTCTGTGAACTTAATGAAATAGGAGTCCAGAAGTACATCCCACAGCACAAAAGAAGCAGAAAAGAAAATAAAGAAATGGTTCACGATACAGAATGTAAAAAGTCAAAAAGAAAAAAAGAGATTTGTTGTGGAATAGATACAGAAGACACAATAGTGAAAGGGCATATAATAATTACAAATAAGGCAAGAAACTATCATACATCAATAGGGAGGGAAGCCCAAAAACAGTTTGAGGAGGATATCATAAATAAAAAGTAGTGATCAACCGAAGCTATTTTACAGCTACATCAGAAGCAAAACTAGAAGTAAAAGATAAAATACAATCCATTACGGATGAGGAATCACCTATACACAAGAGAAGGATATTAGTGAAGCATAAACAAGAAATTCCAATCAGTTTTTACAGAAGAAAAAAAATTTTTTGAGAGGGATTATGTGGAACATGCATGTCCACACATACTACCAGATATACAAACATCAGAAAAAGCAATATAGGAGGAGCTAAAGTAAATTAGACAAAAGGAAAAGCAAATGGTCCTGATGAAATTTCATGTTGGGTACTATGTGAATTTGCAAAGGAGTTACGTAAACCATTATTTTTAATTTTCAGGAAATCCTTGGGTCCAAGGTAAACTACCTGATATTTGGAAGAAAGCAAACATTGTTCCCTTATTCAAGAAGAGGGGAATAGACAAAATCCACTCCAACTATGCGACCAGTATCACTGACCAGTGTTGTAAAAAAAAAGCAAGGTATTAGAGAAAAGCTTAAAGAGAAAGAAACTTGGGTGAAAATCATCTAGAAGAACACAATATGATAACAGAAGAGAAGACAGTTTGGTTTCAGAAAAGGAAAATCATGTGTTACTAATCTGTTGAGCTACTATGACAGAGTAACAAAACACAATACAGGAAAGGGAAGGATGGGTTGGACAGTATCTATTTAGATTTCAAGAAAGCATTTGACACAGTACCACACCAAAGACTTTTATGGAAACTGTACCATCAAGGAGGAATTTGAGGCAAACTGTATTGTTGGACGCTTAAGATTTTCTCATAAAAGAGAAATGAGAACAGTACTAAGAGGAAACTACTCATCATGGAAAGAAGTGACTACTGGAGTACCACAGGGGTTCAGTGCTGAGTACCAATCATTTTTTAGTTATTATATAAATGATACAGACAATAACACTGGAAATGAAAGCTATTTAAATATGTTTGCAGATGATGCAAAAATACAAAGAAGAATCACTAACACAGACTCTTGAAAAGAGCTACAAGAAATTAAATAAACTTCATAGAGTAATACATGGCAAATGGAATTCAATGTGGACAAGTGTCATGTAATCCAAGTTTGGTACAAAGTGGAAAAAAAGACCTGATTGGGATTATACATTTGGAAATAAAACCCTACACACATCAGAAAGAAGAGAAGGACCTAGTTGTGATTATCAATAGCAGACTATCTCCGGCCAGACCACATCAGTGAAGAGTACGGAACATGTATACACTGCTTGCAAATATGAGAATAGCATTCACATACATAAATGAAGACATGCTACAAGAAAAGATAATAACATCATTCATCAGACCAACCCTGGAGTATGCATCAGTAGTCTGGAGTCCTCATCTCCAAAAAACACATAGACAAGATTGAAAAAGTTCAAAGAGGCCGCTACAAGATGGGTACCAAGCTTAAAAGGGATCTAAGCTACGAAGAGAAATATTAAATAAACTGAATTTACCAACACCACAGGAGAGAAGGAAAAGAGGTGACATGATTATGCTACATAAATGCATATCAGGGAAGGAGAAAATAGACATAAATGATTACTTAACCTATGAGGGAAGCATCAGTAAAGAAGACACTGCAAAAAACTGCATAAGAAAGAGGCGATAAAGACGTAAAGGAAATTTAGTTTCCCAAATAGAGGAATTGATCAGTGGAATGTACTACCGAATGAAAGAGTGTGTGCCAAAACAATTCACAAATTTAAGGATATGTACGATAAATATGGTTTAAGACACGGGACAGTACGAGCTTGACTCATTCCTGTAAAGGTACAATTAAGTAAGAACAATTCGGTAAGAACACACACACACACATACACACACACACACACACACACACACACACACACACACACACATACACATACACACACACACACACACACACACACACACACACAGGGAATCGTCGGAAGTGGACGTCCGTCACCGGAGCTCCATGCCAGACCAACACGGCCAGTGGCAGTACCTAAATTAGTATCTTTGAATGAGTCAAGCTCTGTACCAGGTTAGACAAAATGATTTTCATTATTAAAAGGAAAAGAAATAATAAGTTTAAATAAGACTGGTTCAAAAAGAATAAAGAACCACAATCACTGAGTCAGCTGGGTTTGTTTAGACTACAGCAACACGGGGAAAGTGTACATACTCTGTACACTCTGTTCATTTAGTATTACAAAATGGATACATACTTCAGTAAAACAAATTTGGAAAAGAAAAGGGATAAAAGTAAAAAGCAAAATGATGATTTCTACCAAGAACTGGTTGAAGTGGAGACTCACAATAGACTGGTCGAACGTGTACACAAACTAGAAATGGCTTTCCAAAATGAAATTGATGGAAATAAAGAAGCAAATGCACTTGCAAAAGGAAGAGATACGAAAAACTAGGAAGGGAGGCCAATAAGAAAGACACAACCATCAGTGAACTAACAGTTGGAATTGAGAGTACGCTTAGGAAGAAAGTGAGTGAAATGGCAAGTAAAGTAGTCAATCACGAGAGTGTTATGGAAGAGTTAAAAATGACACAGAGACAATTAGACAAGCAAGCAGTCTTATGGACAGAGCAGTGATATTGAGGAGAGAAGATAACACAGGTGAATGAAGCTGTGCAAAGCTACAAAAATGATGTAGAAACCACGTATGCTGAAATGGTGAAAGTAAAAGAGAAAGACTTAGAAAGCTTGAGGGTGGAGGAAAAAAAACATTAAAAAGGAAGTGAAAAGAATAATCCAAAACAATCCAAAGTTAGTCAGAGATTCAGTACAAATAAATAAATCAATAGTAATCACCAGTACGGGAAGAGGAGAAAGGAAAGTTAAGAAACAAGATCACAAGAGACAAAAAGGAGATGGCAAATGTAATGAGCTTACTGAAAAGAAGAGTAATCAGAGGAAATCTGTAGTAAAGAGCATAGAGGAACACAAAAGGTTAGGGAAATACTAGAAAATCAAGACAATACCTCTAAAGGTGACTTTCCAGAGTGTAAACACTGTGGAAGAGATATTAAAAAATGCAAAGAATCTTATGGAAAAAGAGGAGTTCAAAAATGTATGGATAAAGATGCCTAACTCAAGAGGAACTGGAATTACTGAAAGAGAAAAGGGAGGAAGCAAAAAACAAAAAATTAGGGAGAGATCAGAAGAGGAGAAAAGAAGAGATTTTTTTACAAAGTAATGGGATTGCAGGTACGATAGTGGTACACAAACAGGATGGAAGAAAAAGGAGGAAGGTAGTAGAACCATGTCATGACAATTATATAAACAAGATGATAAAGTTGATGTACTCAAATGTGGATGGGAATGGTATCTAAATTACTAGAGATGAATGATTATGTCAGAAGAAAATGAACCACAAATAATATGCCTAACTGAGACAAAATTAACACCAAGGATATCCAATGACATACTAAACTTAGAGGAATACAATATATGGAGAAGAGACAGAAATTTAAAAAAAGGAGGAGGAATTATAATATTAACTAAGAAAAATCTAAAAAGTCAAAGAAATAAACCTAGATATACCATCACAAGTAGAACTGATTGCAGTAGAAGAGATCGACACATCTGAAGGTAAAAGTAATTGTAGCCAATTTGTACATGCCACCCAGATCAAACACATGGGGAAAGAGACGAATATATGAGGACCTGGCAGAGAGAGTACAATTCAGAGTATAAGATCACTGCTACATAAAATGGAAGAAGAGAAATCGGAAAGAAATATAGTAAGTGGGGACTTCAATACAAATATAAATTGGAATACTCTAGATATAAATAGCCAAGAAAGCTGTTGGGACCAAAGCTCCTGGATCTCGTACAAGAGTTTTTCTTAACGCAATATGTGAGGGAAACCACCAGAAAAAGAGGACTTGATGTACCTTCAGTGCTAGATCTAATATTTACTAGGCAAGAAAATGACATTGACAGTTTAATATATCACCTTCCACTCGGCAAAAGCGATCATGCAGTAATAAATTACCTTAACTTCCAGGATAGCATATGACACTAGTAAACAACAATGACAGTTACAAAAAGAGACTAAACTATAAAAAAGGGAAATTATCAAGACCTAAAGAAGTATTTCTTAGAAGTTGATTGGGAAAATGAGCTTAGAGGACAAAGATTTAAATGTTGTATATAAAAAATTTTGTAGAATTTTATGAAATAGGAGTCCAGAAGCACATCCCACAGCACAAAGAAGCAGATAAGAAAAATACAGAAATGTTTCAATACAGAATGTAAAAAATCAAATGAAAGAAGAGATTTGTTGTGGAATAGATACAAAAGACACAATAGTGAAAGGGCGTATAATAATTACAAACATGCAAGAAACGACTATACAAGAATAAGGAGGGAAGCCCAAAAACAGTTTGAGGAGGATATAATAAATAAAAGTAGTGATCAACCAAAGCTGTTTTACAGCTATATCTGAAGCAAAACCAAAGTAAAAGATATAATACAAACCATTATGGACGAGGGAATCACTTATACACAAGAGAAAGATATTTGTGAAGCACTAAATAAGAATTTCCAATTAGTTTTTACAGAAGAAAAAAATTTTGAGAGGGACTATGTGGAACACGCATGTCCACACATACTACCAGATATACAAATAGCAGAAAAAGTAATACAGGAGGAGTTAAGTAGATTAGACAGAGGAAAAGCAAGTGGTCCTGATGAAATTTCATGTTAGGTATTACGAGAATGTGCAAAGGAGTTAAGTAAACCATTATTTTTAATTTTCAGGAAATCCTTGAGTCAAGGGAAACTACCTGATATTTGGAAAAAAGCAAATATAGTCCCATTATTCAAGAAAGGAAATAGACAAAATCCTCTCAACTACCGACCAGTATCACTGACCAGTGTTGTAAGCAAGGTATTCGAAAAACTTATAAGAAAAGCTTGGGTAAATCATTTAGAAGAACACAGAATGATAACAGAAAGACAGTTTAGTTTCAGAAAAGGAAAATCATGTGTTACTAATCTGTTGAGCTACTATGACAGAGTAACAAACACAATACAGGAAAGGGAAGGATGGGTGGACAGTATCTATTTAGATTTCAAGAAAGCTTTTGACACAGTACCACACCAAAGACTTTTATGGAAACTGTACCATCAAGGAGGAATTCGAGGCAAACTGTTTTGTTGGATGCAAGACTTTCTCATAAAAAGAGAAATGAGGACAGTACTAAAAGGAAACTACTCATCATGGAAAGAAGTGACTAGTGGAGTACCACAGGGTTCAGTGCTGGCACCAATCATGTTTTTAGTGTACATAAATGATATAAACAGTAACACTGGAAATGAGAGCTATCTGAATATGTTTGCAGATGATGCAAAAATACAAAGGAGAATTACTAGCACAGACTCTTGTAGGGAGCTACAAGAAGAATTAAATAAACTTCATGAATGGAGTAGTACATGGCAAATGGAATTCAATGTGGATAAGTGTCATGTAATCAAGTTTGGTAAAAGTGGAAAAAGACCTGATTGGGATTATAAGTTAGGAAATAAAACCCTACACACATCAGAAAGAGAGAAAGACCTAGGTGTGATTATCAATAACAGACTATCTCCGGCTGACCACATCAGTGAGAAGATGCAGAACATGTATACACTGCTTGCAAATATGAGAAGAGCATTCACATACATAAATGAAGACATGCTAAGAAGGATAATAACATCATTCATTAGACCAACCCTGGAATATGGATCAGTAATCTGGAGTCCTCATCTCAAAAAGCATATAGACAAGATTGAAAAAGTTCAAAGGGCCGCTACAAGATGGTTACCAAGCTTAAGGGACCTAAGCTACGAAGAAAGACTAAATAAACTGAATCTACCAACACTACAGGAGAGAAGGAAAAGAGGTGACATGATAATGCTATATAAGTGCATATCAGGAAAGGAGAAAATAGACATAAATGATTACTTAACATATGGAGAAGCATCAGCAAGAGGACACTGCAAAAAACTGCATAAGAAGAGAGGTGATAAAGACGTAAGGAAATTCAGTTTCCCAAACAGAGCAACTGATCAATGGAATGCACTACCGAATGAAATAGTGTGTGCCAAAACAATTCACAAATTTAAGGATATGTACGATAAATATGGTTTAAGACACGGGACAGTACGAGCTTGACTCATTCCTGTAAAGATACAATTAGGTAAGAACAATTAGGTAAGAACACACACACACACACACACACACACACACACACACACACACACACACACACACGAACAGCCGGAGAGAGCGGACGTCCCAGGCATCGCTCCTAACCTTGAGTAGTTTCAGGAATTTTGTCTGTCCTGTCTCCTAGGGTCTTTCTTTAAATTTAAAATAATGAAAGTTAGTACACTACCAAAAATGTAAAGATTTGTTGGCAATAGTATACATGAATGTTTGTGGCTTATTCGGTAACAGCTGTTTAGGTACTTTACATTAAACATGGCCGAAAATGTAAACAATGAGGGAATGGAATTTCAAGGATTTGATGCTAATACTAATGTTATGGACCTGGTGAAAACATTAATTATGAGGATTAGTGAACTCGAAAAAAAGTAGAATCTAGTGATAAAGGATGTGTCAGGAAATACGGAAACCACCATACAGAGTCTAATCCAGTCCAACGAAACAGCCAATGAAGAAATTAAGAATTTGAAGAGGGAAAATGTTGAACTGAGGACGAAACTTGAAGAGAGTACTAATAAAACGGAAAAAGGTGAGTAATGTATTAGAAGAACATAAGGCAAAGTGGGCACACGTAGAAGAAGAACAGAAACAAGTGGTCAGCTTAAGAGAGATCATCCAGGAAGAAAGGGAAACGAACAATAAAGAAATGGAAGAAAATGTAGTGAAAATACTGAAGAAAAAAGAGAAAATAGTGAGAGAAACTGTAGAAAGGAACAGATGTGTGGTAGTATTTGGAAACAGGGAAGAGGAAGAAAAGGTTAGGTTCGCAAGACTCGAGAGAGACACGAACATGGTGAGAGGAATATTAGGCAAGATTGACCCCGAAGGAGACAAGTGGGTAAAAGAAATTGAGGAAGTAAGGAGGATAGGGCCTTATAAGAAAGGGGAAACAAGACCAATGAGAGTCAAGTTTACATCAGAAAGTGTAATAAATGAGATACTTAAAGTGACCTGGAAATTAAGCAAAGAGGCGGGGATGGAAAATATTATAATAAGAAAAGATCTGAACGAAGAAGAAAGAGAAGTTTTAAAATCATTAAAGGAAGAAGTAAAGGAAAAAAATGATAAGACGACAGAGGAAGAACATAATACTTTTTTTGGAGAGTATTGGATATGAAAGTAAGGAAATGGTATTTAAGGAAATAGAAGTGAAGGAAACTAGGGGGATGGTTGTGAAAGATCAGAAGTTGAGGAAGTGGTACGGACAAGAGAGTAGGAGAGAAGAGGGTATTAATAATGTCAAAAATAATTTGAAGGTGATATATACTAATGTTGATGGTTTCATATCGACAGGGATCGAAATTAATGATTTCTTGAAAGAACATGAACCTGATGTCATGTGCTTTGTAGAGACCAAATTAAGAGAAGATATTGATGTTCATTTGGGAGATGCTAAATACAAACTGTGGAGAAAAGACAGAAAAAAAAAAAAGGGAGGAGGAGTGATGATAGCAGTGAAGAACAACATAAATGTAGATACTGTGGAAATGGGAGAAGGCAGGGCTGAAGTGATATATATGAAATTAGAAACTGGAGAGAATGTTAAGAGAGATATGGCGGTAGTGTATGTTCCCCCAAAGGCGAGAGCATGGAAGGATGACGAATACCATGAGATGTTGTCAGATATGGCTAGCTACTTGCAAAAAATAATTGAGAAAAGCAATAATATAATTTTGGTGGGTGACTTTAATTGTAAAGAGGTGAACTGGGAGGAATGGTACTCGGGAGGCGGCGAGGATTCGTGGGGCACTATGTTATTAAATATAATAATGAATAATGTGATGACGCAGTGGGTCAAAGAAGAGACACGGTTTCGAGGTGAGGACACACCAGCAAGGTTAGATTTACTGTTCACCAAAGAACCCGATGTAATAGAATCATTGGAATATCTCTGTCCTTTGGGAAAAAGTGATCACGTGGTCATTGAGTTCCAGATGTTAATAGGAAACGTCGAGCCAAAAGACGAGCTTCACAGACAGGGAAGATACAACTTTGGCAAAGCAAATTTTACAGGATTGAGAAAATTTTTGAAAATGCGGATTGGAGAAAATTCAGAGAAACAAGAGAGATACAGAGGAAGTGGGATATCTTTCTAGACCTCTATAATTTGGGAGTGGAAAAATTTGTACCAAGAGTAAGAGGGAAAGAAAACAGGAAAAAGGAGTGGTTTAATAGAAGGTGTATGATAGCCAAAAAAGAGAGATAAGACGTGGAACAATTGGAGAAAGAGAGGTAACGACAGAACAAAGGAAGAATATAAAAGAACAAGAAAACGAATACACAAGAATACGTAGAGAAGAAGAAAGGAATTTTGAAAAAGGTATAATTGACAAATGCAAGGATGAACCCAAACTGTTTTATAGATTTGTTAATAGCAAACTGAAACAAAAGGAAGGAATCACCAAGCTGAAAGTAGATGGAGAGGTTTTTAAGGATAGCGCAATGCAAGCAGAAATAATGAACAAACGTTTCCAGTCAGTTTTCACTAAAGAAAAGGAGCTTGTGGAAGGGAGGGAGTGATTAGAAATGTTCCGGTGATGAAAGATATAAAAGTGGAGGTGCTGGAAGTGTATAAATTACTGGAAACTCAAGATGTAAGGAAAGCCCCAGGACCTGATGGAATTTCTAATTGGGTACTGAAGGAATGCAGAGAACAACTGGCGGATAAGATTCACAGCTTAATTGTATGCTCACTGGAAGAGGGGAAAGTGCCACAAGAATGGAAGAGGGCAAATGTGGTACCAATTTACAAGGGAGGAAACAGGGAAGAACCCCTGAATTATAGACCAGTGTCTCTAACCAGCATGGTCGCAAAATTGTGTGAGAGAATCCTGAAAGACAGATGGATAAAATATCTGGAAGAGATGAATATTTTGGCTGAATGTCAGTTTGGATTCAGAAGTGGAAGGTCATGTGTTTCTAACTTGTTGAGCTTTTACTCCAAGAGCGATTGATGTGGTACAGGAGAGAGATGGTTGGGTGGATTGTGTGTACTTAGACTTAGAGAAGGCCTTTGACAAGGTACCTCATAAGAGACTAATGTGGAAACTAGAATATATAGGAGGACTAAAGGGGAAACTTCTGGAATGGATGAGAGACTTTTTGAGAGACAGACAAATCTATCTCTCTATCTATCTATTGCCAGACGCCTCAATCCCGTTTGGGGTGGCCACAAACATATCGCCTCCAAGTCGCCCTGTCCCCGAACATTTCATTCCCCTGCTCACCACTCACACCCCCTCTCTCATATACCTCTCCACCCCATCCCTCCATCTCATCCTCGGCCTCCCCCTCCCTCTTCCCCCCTCCACCTCACTCACATACACTCTCTTCGTCAGTCTCTCACCCTCCATCCTCTCCACATGGCCAAACCACTTCAGTGTGTTCCTCATAACGCTTCCTATCACATCCACATCCACACCACAACGCTCCTTTATATCCTCATTCGTCAGCCTGTCTCTCCACGTGACTCCACAGGCTCCTCTTAAATAACTCATTTCCACTGCTCTCACTCTTGACTTGTGTCCTTCCAACAATGTCCAAGCTTCACTTCCGTACATTAGAGTTGGTATCACAATACTGTCATGTAGTAACTTTTCACTTCCATGCTCACTTCCCTGTTTCTTATCACTGCTTTCAAGGAACCAGCAACCTTTCTTCCCTGCTGTACCCTTTCAAGCACTTCACCCTCCAAACCTCCATCCTTACTCATCACACTACCCAAATACTTAAACGTACTCACATTTTCCAATTCCTCACCATCTAACCTCGCTGTACATTCACTAACTTCACCTCTCTCAAAGACCATCACTTTACTCTTCCCTACATTCACCTTTAGGTTCCGTTACTTACACACTCTCCCAAACTCATCCACCAAGCCTTGCAGCTCCCCTTCGTCTTCACTCAACAACACAGTATCATCTGCAAACAACAGTACAGGGAGTTTCCAAACACTATCCTCTCTCACCAGGGCCACTCCAACATCCACTACCCTACCTTGTACCTCTTTTATTACCCCATCCATGTACAGATTGAACAACCATGGAGACATGACACATCCCTGTTTCAAACCAACTTTCAAAGAGAAAAATTCACTTAGTTCACCATCCACACGCACTGCAGCCTTCGCACCATCGTACATACTCTTCACAGCATTCAACAACTTCCCATCTACTCCATATATTCTTAACACTTTCCACAATCCTTGTCTATCCACCCTGTCATATGCTTTCTCCAAATCCATGAAAGCCGCATACAACTTCTTTCCCTTCTCTAGAAACTTTTCCACTAAAGATCTAAGAATGAATATCTGATCTACACAACCTCTTCCCTTCCTAAAGCCTCCCTGTTCTTCTCCAACTAATTTCTCTGTTCTTTCTCTAACTCTGTCTATAAGTATCCTACCATACACTTTTCCTATTATACTAAGAAGACAAATACCCCTATGATTACCACACACTTCTTTTTCCCCTTTTCCTTTATACAAGGGAATAATTATACCTGACTTCCAATCCTCCGGGACTCTACCTTCCTCCCAGGCCAATCTGCACATCTTCCACATCCATTCTACTACTATCTCTCCCCCATGCTTCAGCATTTCACCACACACTCCATCAATTCCTGGGGCTTTCCCGATTTAACTTTCTTCATTGCTTCCACAACTTCTATCCTACTGATTTCTTCCTGTCTTCTCACCTCCCTCCTTCTCCCAGCCATTCCCCAGCCACTTATACTCGCATTACTTCCATCCTCTACGTTCAACAATTCCTTAAAGTGTTCTCTCCATCTGCTCACTTTTTCTCCCTTCTCCACTAGTAATCTACCATTTTTATCTTTCACTCCCCTGCTAACTTCACTTACACCCTGTCTTACTCTTTTCACTTCTCTCCAGAACATTTTCTTACAGTCCCTCCACTTTACACTCAAATTCCTTCCAAATTCCTCATCCACTCTCTTCTTACTCTCTCTTACTAATCTTTTCACCTCTCTCTTCCTTTCCACATATAACTCTCTCTTTCGCCTCTCAACTTCTTCCACACCCCTATTTCTCACCCATTCATTGTATGCTTTCTTCTTTTGTGCCACAGCCTGTTTCACCTCTTCAGTCCACCACGCTGTTCCTTGCACCCCCCTCCGCCTTCTCTTCCTTCCACACACCACATCACATGCTGCACATATTTCTTCTGTAAATATCTTACACACACCTTCCACGTCTCCCATCCGCTCCAATTCATATTTGCCCAATCGTTCCTCCACTTCTCTCTTATACTCTGCCTTTTTCTCATCCTCTTGTAACCTTTCCACTCTCCTTGCAACTACTCCTTCCTCTCGTCTTTCCCTTCTTCTATTCCTCCATCTCACTTGCATCCTAATTCTGGCCACCACCAAGTAGTGGTCAGAAAGTCCACTCCCCCAACCTCTATACACTCTTTGCATCCTTTACACATCTTCGCATCCTTTCATCCACACACACATAATCAATCATTGCCTTCCTTTCATTCAGTTCACCACCCACCCTTCTCATCACTCGCCATGTATACCTGTGGATCATTTTATGCCTGAAGAGGGTATTGGCTATCACCAACCCCCTCCCAGCACAAATGTCCACTAACGCACTCCCATTCTCATCTATCTCGGCAGGCACACCCCACTCACCAACTATTCCATCCACCTTCATATTACCAACTTTACCATTCATATCACCAATCAAAAACACTCTCTCATTCCTTCCAAACTTTTCCATGCACACTTCTACATTTGTCCAGAACTCTTCTCTCACTCTTCTAGCACGATCTTGCGTTGGCGCATACACACACACAATCGCCCACATTTGTATTCCAACTTTCAACTTTACCCACACAATCCTTGACCCAACTGATCCATACTGTCTTATGCTCTTCTTCCATCTTTTACTCACAACTATACACACTCCTTCCTTTGCCCTCTCATTCTCATCTACTCCTGCACATATACCCCATCCATACTCCCATTCTCTCACACTTTCTCCTCTCCATTTTGTTTCCAAATGAGGACAGTAATAAAGGAAAAGATGTCTGGATGGAGGGAAGTAACATGTGGAGTCCCTCAAGGCTCAGTGTTGGCGCCAGTAATGTTCCTGATTTACGTAAATGATATGGTAGATGGAGTGAACAGTTATGCAAGTCTGTTTGCTGATGATGTAAAGATCTTGAGGAAGATAGAGGTTGAGGAGGATTGTAAAATATTGCAGGAGGATTTGCATAGGATACACAATTGGAGCCGGACGTGGGAAATGAAATTTAATGTAAAGAAATGTAAAATATTGGAAATGGGTAAAAGTACCAGGAGACCATCACTGAATTATTTTTTGGGTAATGAATTAATCACTAAATAAGAGAAGAGAAAGATTTGGGAGTGCTGGTCCAAGATAGTTTGTCACCAGAAAAGCACATTAACAAGATAGTTGGAGAGACTTATAAACTCTTGACTAACATAAGAGTAGCATTTCATTATATGGATGAGGAAATGATGAAAAAATTGATAGTGGCCATGATCCGCCCCTAGGTTAGAATATGCAGCGGTAGTGTGGTGCCCACACAAAAAGAAAGATATAAACAAGATTGAGAGAATACAAAGAACAGCAA
>NW_027643166.1:0-4995 GCF_032717465.1 Coenobita brevimanus | reverse complement strand
CCAAGATGGTCCCCAGTCTGACAGACCTGTCATACAGAGAGAGGCTGGAAAAACTGGATTTGCCTTCGTTAGAGGAAAGGAGAAAGAGGGGAGACATGATTGCGGTGTTCAGGACCATGGTGGGAGTAGATAAAATTGGACAAAGAAGATCTGTTTGTATGGGATAAGAGAGCAAGAAGAGGACATGGAATGAAATTGAAAAAGTCAAGCTGCTTGAAGGATATCAAGAAATATAGCTTTCCTTACAGAAGTATAGACTTATGGAATATCCTGGACAAAGAGATCGTCCAGTCTAAAAACTTAAACGAGTTTAAAGTTAAATTCGACTTATTGAGAAACAGCGACTGAAACCCACGAGAATAGTACATTCCGTGTATATCACAATTTTGTATATTCTTAAATATTTGGAACGACTTAGACAAAGAGGTGGTGCATGAGAAAAACATTCATGTGTGTAAAGGTAGACTTGATAAATGTGGATATGGAGACAGGACTGACACGAGCATTGCTCAATTCCTGTATACTACATATAGGTAAATACAAATAGGTAAATACACACAAAGATGGGTGCCCCAACCTACCACATACTGAACTCGGTAAACAGCACTGGAATCAAAACATTATCATTGTTGCACTGGCATATGCTTTAGCTCCTTCTGTTTACAACCTGATGATACGGACCCCTGAATTGGTCTCCCTACAGCTGTTAACTGCAGCAGACTTCAATGCACTGTTGCCATCCTCAGAAGTTGCAGATAACTTCGTTTTGTTTTCTGTTTTGCTTTTGAAGGCTCCAACATGCTTGCATGCATCTGCCTTGGTCACCTAATGGCGGCTCTCCATGATGCTTGATCTCTGGCAACTACCTTATTTAGTCCCAAATCCTTGAGGTCACACTCAATGACCTTATCCCAGCTTTTTTTCGGTCAACCTCTCGCTACCCTACCCCCAACATTAACACTTCTCACTTTCTGTACCCAATTTTCATCTCCCATCCTATCCACATGGCCAAACCATCTCCATCTACCTCTCCTCATCACAACACCAATACACTCCAGTCCTATCCTACCTCTCAACTCCTCTATCAGAACATCTAGTTCCCCCAGACCCCACACTCAGGGACACACTGCACATCCACCTAATCAGTGCCATTTGTGTACGTCTGAGCCTGCGAATATCTCACTACTATACAACATTACTCTCCTAACACTAGCCACATACAAAGATCCTTTAGCACAGAGGGAGAGCCCTCTCAATGTCAGAAGAGGCACCGGTTCCCTAAACTTCTAACCACTCCTCAGTCTAGCCACAGAGCTAGCTTCAGCCCCACCTGCAGCACATAACGTGTCTCCCAAATGAAAAAAAAGAAAAACTCTTTCACACACTAAACATACTCACCTGCAGCTTCAATCCTTTCAACCTAACAATCTCCACACCCTCTCCCTGACACACCACACACATGAAATTTGCATTACCTAATGGTCTACCTCTAATACCACTACATCTCTTATGCACCCACTTATCACAAACACTGCACAAGATGGAATTACTTCCCACGCCCTTATGGCAAATTGCACGTGGCCACTCCCCCTCTTCTTTGACAGTACTGCCACCAGCCTTACTCTTAAGCCCTTGAGCCCCATACCACCTCTCCACTTTCTAAGTCTTTCCTCTGTCTCCCTTTCATTCTCTGCGGTCAACATCAAAGCATCAGCATGCAACATCTCCCATCGAAGTCCATTTCTGAAGTCACATGGAGAGGGTTTCAAGTACAAAAATAAAACAAGTGGGCTCAAGACTGACCCTTGGTGCACACCAACACTCATGGAAAACTCATCATTCAAATCTTCAATCACCTTTACCTGGGTGCGAGCACCCACTTACATGGACATAACCACCCTAACCAGCCACTCCTCCAACCCAAGCTTTCTCATAGCCCACTTTAACACCTCTCTAGGGACTCTGTCTAAGACCTTCTTCAAATTAACAAAAACAAAATACAGTTCCCTTTTTCTTTCCTATATATTTTTCCCCTGAAGCTGTCGAACAATGAATTTGGCATCAGTGGTCCCTTTGCCTTGCATACACCCAAACTGCATCTCATCAATATTCATTCTTTCTCTAATTTTATCTTCTAGAACTCTCTCCATTACCTTCATTATGTGGTCCAATAGCTTCATACCTTTATAATTTCCTCTTTCCAGGGCATCACCCTTACTCCTGTACATATTTACAATTACACTCTTCAGCTAATCATCTGGGACAACACACTTATATATAATTGCATTTATCCAGTCAGTGACTAACCCCACTCCTATATCTCCTGAGACTTTCAGCACTGCAGCAGTCAACCCAGACACACCAGCTGCCTTCCCCACCTGCATCCTGCCTACCTCTCTGCTCACAGGAGCACCATCAATCAAAGGCCAAGGGCCAAACACTAGATTTGCTGGCTCCAAACCTTCCCTGTCCTAGTCAAAATCCTCATTCAACAACCAGTCGTAATGCTCACTCCAGGTATCTTTAATATCCCCTCTGTTCACCACTGCCTTTCCCTCATCATTCCTCACACACTGCTCACCTATGATATCCCTTTTCTCCCTCTTCATCTTATTTGCCACCTTAAATATCATATTCTTCCTTTCCACTTTATTTAGGTTAACAAGTAAAAGTCTCTGAGACTCAATTTGCCCTGTAAACCTCTTTTCTAACCCAACAATAGGCAGCCAAGTATTCCTCTTTGTTACCACCCTATTTCCATTCCCAGAAAAGCCTTTTTTTTCTCCTTAAGTACAGCTTCTACACCCTCATCCCACCACCAAATTACTTTATGTCTTGGGGGCCCCTTGTCCATCCAAACACTGAATCAGAACTCTCAAGAGGTTGTTCTTGAGAACTCTGTACCGTTCATTAACGCTTCTGTCAATGCCTCCCTGTTCAGCCACCACTCTACTCATCTTTCTGTAGAAGACATCCCTTACTGACTGGTTTTTCAACTTCCATATTTTCCACCTAGATGCATAGGTCCTCTTTTACATCACCTGCTCCTTAAGTACCACATCACATATCAATAACTTGCACTGCTGCACACACTCCTTGATCCCTATAACTTTAACATCCCTCATCAACCTCCTATCAGCCCTTCTGACCAGGAAATAGTTTACCTGGCTGCTATTTCCCTCAGACTCATTTGCAATCAACCTATTCTCTCTATTCCTAAAACTTCTGTTGCACACAATCATGTTCATTGCCTTCCCAAACTCGAGTGTCCTTTCCCCTTCCTCATTTCTTGTACCATATGCAAATCCCCCATGTACTCCTTCATATCCTTGAGCTGCTTCACTTACATGTCCATTTAAGTTCCCTCTCAAAACTACATTCTCATCATCCACCATACCACTTACTACAAGTATTAGGTCATCCCGAAATCTATCCTTCTCTATCTCATCCAAGCCTACCTGTGGAGCATACGCCAATATAAATGCAAACATAATCTCACTGAACAAAATTTTCACTACTATTATCCATTCACTGGCTCACATAACACTGATGACATGTTCTGCCCATTTCTCCTTAACCAACACACTCACACCACCATATCCATCTATTCCTACCCTGCCAAAACAACTTGTAACATCCATCCCTTTCAGCAATCATTCTTGCTGATCCTCCCCAATACCTGACTTCTACACACATCCCACATCCACCCACCTCCCACTGAATGCCACAACTACTTCCCCCATTCTACCCCTCAAACTTCCCACATTCCATGACACTCCTCTGATCCCCTTGGGCGATTTAGTTTCCTCAGACTTGCTTTGAATTTCTTTCTTTCTTGTCATAACTGGTTATAAAATAATGGGGAGAGACATAACACAGGCCCCACCCACCCGGACAGTCCCAGGTCCAGGCATGGGATTTGGGACCGATAAATCACCAGCCATGACCAGTGGTGGCAGTGACCTCATGGCACCCTGCTAGGACAGCTACAGGGACACCCTCTAAGTGCACACTGGCACTGTAACTGTCCCGCCATTATACACCCAATGACAGGGCAGCCTCCTGGGATGCTACTCCCAGGTTCTGGCCCATCTCTATTGGATGGAAGTGGCTGTCTGGGACTTGCAATGCCCTGTACCCTCTAGCACAGGTTTTGAACACCATCCCATCCTGACACCAGAATCAATACTGGCAGAGCCCTCGTCACATCTTCCCACAATGTGTCCACCACTAAGAAGCAGGGACAATGTTTTCTGGCCGCATGCCCTTGCTGGCGTCAACCCCTGTGACGCAGTGGGGTACATTGTGTGATATGTAAAGCACATATGGTCTAGTGCATGAGATAGTTAGAGGAAAGTGTTTGAGAAAGTATACTGGTCTACTCTCCCTCTTATTGTTGCACTGAAGAGGTCAGCAAAGGGGGATGGTCAGATATTCTAGTAGCTCGTGAAATAGGAGCTCCAGCTCTCCCTGTCACTGGCATTCCCATTCCCCTTGAGAGTGTCACCCTGATCAGCTAGTGCTACACTTATGTTTATCAATCTCAGTGCCATCTTTCAGCTTCAACACAAGGCCTTGATGGTTATTTTCTGTCTTGTCTCCACCTTTATTGTATATTTGATTTTCCCTTTCTTTCAAAAGCTCCAAAATCCTTTTTCAAAATGTTGGCAAGTTACGTTGAAGGCTTATACAGCACCACCTCTGTCATGATGACTCTGCCTTCCAAAGATTTCTGCCTTGAAAATATATCCACCATAAATAAACAAATGAACGAGAAGATGACAGGACAATATTTTGGTCTGGAGAACCTACAAACAATGCAAATTAAAACCACAATTGTCAGAAGTAGTAGTAGTTGTTCCCTAGGAAGTCTGGCTGAGCAGCACTGAGTCCCTAAGGAAAGCCATGGCCGAGACCGGGCTTTCCCACAGAGCTCTCAAGGAGTTTATGTTGTGTTGTTGGCGCAGGTGATTGTGTGCAATGCAGTCTTCCATA
>NW_027643165.1:0-30252 GCF_032717465.1 Coenobita brevimanus | reverse complement strand
CAGTCTTTTTTTTTTTTTTTAAATATAATATTGTTTTCTTCCATCAGTGGACATGAAATAAGCTACAAAAGAACGAAAGTCTGGGCCAAGTTATGGTGAAAGGAGTACAATATTGTTCGTATCATAGTCGTGTGTTCTGCGTTATTCATCAGTTTTTGTCAATAATCAAGGGACATAACTTCCTGAAAGAGCATCAGATAAACAACATATTACCGAGACAGGCTTGTACAGTACGTCTATTAAGCAACACCCCTAACACCTCTTCTTTATGTATTTATTTGTGGATATTGGAGGCCAATATTCCTTTTTCATGTTACTGATGCAGAGTTTGGCGATACTGGACGGATCATCGTAATGCATAATAAGACAGGCGTAATAAGCACATTATATCACTTAGTAAAAGGCATGTACTCAATATGGACGGTGGGTGTTAGCGTCGAAGTGGTGACATGTGGAGATGTAGGAGGACTACTGGGCCTTGGAATAGGCCACTGCCCCCGAGAAATAGGCCCTGAAGCCTTTGCCCAGAGTCGGGAAAAAAAAAAGTTTAGCTTAATACTATTCAGACTGCTAATTCTTGTGTGTGTGTGTGTGTGTGTGTGTGTGTGTGTGTGTAAACAATACGTCATTCTCTGGTACAGTCCTTGAGGGGCATCGGACTACCGCAGTACTGGATAGAGTGGCAAGGAAAATAATTGGTGTAATCCCTGACAGGATTTTCCCAGTGTGGGTGCACCTTAACAGCGTCGCTCCATTAGTCACTGCGATACACAGTCTTTGTCATAACGAGACAGTAGTCCGTTGAAATGTAATTGCAATGTACGATTATATTTTGTCTACATCAACCTGTTAACCATTTCATGTTTGCATCTTGTATTCTCATTCATCTACCGCTGACTATTTCATTCAGTTGAGTGACAGGAGCCTGAGAGAGTTAATACTGATATCATTAGCCTTCTGTTGTATTCAGTTCCAGTTAAAGCCAGATTATTGTATTCAGATGAGGCCTGATTAACCAGAGAGTGATGAGAAACTAACTATGATGCTATGAACTGCAAGCACAGTATATTCACGCAGGCATTTCAAAGCGAGCAAATATGTCTGGAAAGTTGCAGACACAGAAGGTTAGGCAGACACTCGTAAAACACCACCAGGAGATAGAATTCAGTCCTCCACCAAGAGTTTACCTGGTCCGACATGCAGAAAAGGTAATTTATATGAACAGCGAGCAGACTGGGCTGTATTTCTGCCAGGTAAACACTCTTTTTCTAGTGTATTTATGTATGTTAGTTGATAAATTCTTGTTACTTACGAAATTCATGTTAACATCCAGTTATTTATCACGTTTACAGAATCGTAATCCATAAGGGTACAAACGACCACTTTATCTTGCAGTTTTGTTTTTTTCTTTACCATAGTATTCCATGGGATTCTTTGAATATTTTATGACTGCGTTTTCAATTTTATATATTTTTAAAAATTCTTTAAATGTAAAAGAGTTTTTAAAGCGGTTTGTTTACAATCCCTAACGATGCCAAAGCCAGTCGGACGCCACCTTGTGGGGCGCGAAGACAGACTGACTCCATCTTGTTGGGCGAGAAGAGACGGACGCCATCTTGTGGGACGAGCAAAGACGGACGCCATCTTGTGGGGCGAGAAGAGACGGGCCCGTCACAGATCGTTTTTTGAAAGAAATTATCCTTATCGGTGCCAATTTATCCAAACTTAACCTAAATTTTCGTAAAAAAAAAACAATCTTACTTATCCTACCCTACCCTAACCTATCCCTTATGTAATCATACTTTTAGTTTATTGAAGGATCCCCTTCGTACTCGAAAAAGATCTCTTGTACATCATTACCAAGTCACTGATTCAGTTCAGAGGTGAAAAAAAAAAAAAGTTAATTTTTAAAAGGTGGTCCTATGTCTCCTAAAGGATTAGCTACAAAATAATGCTTGACAAGAATTAAAGTGTCTATCACAGTGAAGACGGTTTAGTTTAGGCCGCAGAAATGCCTTACCGATTCACTTCTTCGTCTCCCAGGTTGTCTTCTATAATTTTCTGATGACTTTTATTATTGTAAATGACTTACTGCTGATTTTGTTTCCCTGTTGTTTTTGTCAATGCTCATTCCGATTCACTCAGTTTCTCAGGCGTAATGGCAGACTTTCTAAAACGTACTCTAATCAACTGAAATTTATTTTTATAGCTGTTGCAGCCTGACCTTTTATATTCACAGCTTATCCTTACTCTACTCTTAACTAATCTAACCTAGCAAAACATCCTAACCTAACCTAGTCCAATCTCTAGCATTACTTAATCTAGCCAAACCCAATTTAGTCTAAACTATCCAACAGTAACAAGTACAACCAGACGCGTCGAAAGGGAGAACCAAATTAATTTCGGTACAGTTGCGTAGCATTTAGTGTGTCCGCCATAACGCCCAGGAAACACCACGCGTCGGGGAAGCAAAACATGAACAATGAAAACAAGCGGGAAACAAAATCACCAAGTAGCCATTTACCACCATAGGGAAATACAAAAATGGCAAACTAACAATAAGAAGAGAACTGTTAAGGTTTCTCTGCTGAGTAAACTAAACTGTACATTTACCATTATCGCACAAGACGCTCTCAGTACCTGGATAATCGGTCGGCCATGTGACCGCAAATCTCCTAACTTCCTTTATTATTTATTTTGCACACTACATATCAATTTCCTCCTGTATGAAAACGATGTAAAGCATAACGATATTCAAACTACATAAATGGCATAAAAAAGACGCTTACGTGAAATACGCAAAATGAATCATCAATGAACAAGTGCTGCAACGTCTCCAATGCCACCCAGAACATGGACGAATGATAAAAATGGCTGACCTTCCTTGCTGATGGCGTAGGGGTAAGCCGATCAGTCTACCACCTGGCCCTTCGTTTGACCCAGCCTCCACCTGTCTGTACACCTCGAGACGGGCACCACCACCAGGCCACCAACATCCACTCACTCGTAGTTTCGAAGATCACGGGAACGTACACGAAAATAATAATAATAATAATAATAAAAATAAAATGCATAATACCATACTCTCAACACCACCACTCCCCACAGCCCTGAACTCGTACGAGGACTGGAGACGCTAACGCTACCACTGGCAGCGTGAGATGCTGCCGAAGATGGGAAAAGCAGGGGTGACAACCATCCCGTGCCAGGGCGTCAAAACCCACACCGTAATTTTCTAAGCGTATATAAAGCAGTCATGCCTCGTGCTAGTTAATTACTACACACTGGGCTTAATAACACAGTTATATAATTTCTTCACGCCTAAGCAACTAATCTGCTGGCGTACAATGGAAACAATACCCATCCCTGATTTAAGACCATCCGAAATATTGGTACTCTTGATCTGTTGGGCAAGCGCGGCGCAGCGACTTATATTCCCGCCTCGGGATATTTTTTAGAATTTATATAACCCAGGTTTAACGGGTTAGTTGTGTATATATTGTACATACTCTGCACGCTGTTATAACACTGAGGGTGTTAATGAAATAAAGAAAATTTACATGACATGTCCAGTCTATCAAAGAAGTCGAGTTAATGACACTTCCGTCTTCTCATTTTGAAACACTGGACGATGTTTTTGAAAATAATATCCGACAACTTTTCACGAATGTCCTTGCCTTTCTTTAGCGGGGCGCGGTAGCACAGTGGTAACGCGCTGGACTCGTAATCGGGGGATTGCGAGTTCGAGCCTCGCCCGGGCCGCCGTGTCGGGGAGTGGTAGCTCGCTCCTGTAACCCTAGCGGGGCTATATAGTCCAATACAGGGCTTAGCTCGGGGGAACTCTATTTCTCCCTTTTTTTTTTTTTTTTTTTTTTTTTTTTTTTTTTTTTTTTTTTTTTTTTTCTTTAAAAAATAACAGCACAGGAAGAAATTCAAAACGACATATAAAATGCACTCCAGAACTATTTACCTTTGGAAAAAATGCGAATGCCATCAACTCTCTTGGTAAAACCATCGATCACTTGGTTGAAAAGATGCTACTTGATCGAGTGATATTTACTTCCAGTCTTCCACCGAGCAACAGCAAGTGTTCACACTCCAGTCCAGTAAAAATAGTTGTGTGGTTTGATGCATGCTGGTGTGTGTGTGTGTGTGTGTGTGTGTGTGTGTGGTTAGATTCTTGTTTGTGTGGTTTGATGTATGGTGCTGTGAGCAGGTAAGTAGTTATGTGGTTAGACGTTTGTGTGGTTTGATGCGTGGTGCTATGAGCAGGTAAGTAGTTACGTGGTTAGATGCTTGTTGTTTGTGTTGTGTTGTTTGATGCATGGTGTTGTGAGCAGGTAAGTAGTTGTGTGGTCAGATGCGTGCTTGTGTTGTTAAATGGGTCATAGTGTGGTTAGATGTGTGGTTGAACGCAAGGTTGCGTCCTTATATGCCTGATTGTGAGGCTAGAGACGAGGTTGGTCTTAAGTTGAACGAATGTTCTGATTGCAAAAGGTCTCGTGTCAAAACTTGGCACACACTTTCTGTTGGATGTGGTGATGGAAGGCGCTACATGAAATACAGGATGGGACATTTATATCTAAAGCATTTCTTAGTGCTGAAATATAAAGTTGTGGTGATGGAAGGCGCTACATGAAATACAGGATGGGACATTTATATCTAAAGCATTTCTTAGTGCTGAAATATAAAGTTGTGGTGATGGAAGGCGCTACATGAAATACAGGATGGGACATTTATATCTAAAGCATTTCTTAGTGTTGAAATATAAAGTTGTGGTGATGGAAGGCGCTACATGAAATACAGGATGGGACATTTATATCTAAAGCATTTCTTAGTGTTGAAATATAAAGTTGTGGTGATGGAAGGCGCTACATGAAATACAGGATGGGACATTTATATCTAAAGCATTTCTTAGTGTTGAAATATAAAGTTAGTTCACAACACATATACTGTGCATAGTACATGGATGAAAACATGTCAAAGACGAAGTAGTGACGTGACAGTTTAGTTTTAAAAATTACATCTGGCAAATGGGTGTCACTGGAGTTTTTGTATTCACGACAGCGAATTAGCATACTGCTTATTACTGCATGCAATGTTGCTTTATCAACAGTGTAACAGCGAATTAGCATACTGCTTATTACTACATGCAATGTTGCTTTATCAACAGTGTAACAGCGCATTAGCATACTGCTTATTACTGCATGCAATGTTGCTTTATCAACAGTGTAACAGCGTATTAGCATACTGCTTATTACTGCATGCAATGTTGCTTTATCAACAGCGTAACAGCGAACTAACATACCGTAAAACCGCCTAACTTCGGACTTGCGTTCAATTTTGGACATTTGAGGAAAAAAACGTAATGAACCAAAATAATGGGAATATGGCTTTGTATTTTGAAAACCAAAACATCTAGGCAGTTATGTGAAACATTGAAGTATACCATAATAAAACCACATGAACCTGACATGAATGGAAGTGTGTGAAAAAAAAAAAAAAAGTTAAAAAAAGTAATGTTTTTTTGTTCCTCTGAAAAACTTTGTGCAGAAATTTTGGAAGTAGATGTGTGAACCAAAACAGGCAGATTTTAAAGAACATTTATTGTAGATGACATGCACCAAAGGAATTTACAAAATGTTGTCACATAATCGTCTAAGAATGAAAACAATAATTCCTATTATAAAAATATCAGAAACCATGCTAAAACTATTCTCAATCTTTCTAAATCAAAGTTTCTACATAGACAGGCTAACAAACTACTAAACAACCCAAATGATAACAAAATATTCTGGTCAACCCTTAATTCATTCAAAACTAACTTCACTACCACCTCTTCCATTCCACCTTTACAGTCCCCCAATGGAAATCTAGTATGTGCTCCACGTGGATAGCCAAACTTCTTGTTGACATTTTTTCAAGAAACTCAACCCTAAATACAGAAAATCACAATATTCCTGTACTTGATTCTGATTCCCCTCAAATACCTCCTTTCATGATTCACACCAGATACGTACAAGCTGTATTACAAAATCTATCAGCAGACAAAGCCACTGGTCCAGATGAAATTCCTTCAATAGTACTTAAAAATTGCTCCTCAGTGTTGGCTCCTGTATTAGCAAAATTTTTCGCTTATGCATCCGTACCTCAATTTTTCCAGCCCCTTGAAAAGAAGCTAATATCCATCCTGTTCCTAAAAGGGGGCAACTTCTGATTCATCAAACTATAGACCAATTGCAATAACTTCCGTTCTCGGTAAAGTTTGAGACGCTAATTAACAAATACATAGTCAAGCATCTAGAAATCAATAAATTGATCAATGATCGGCAGTATGGATTTAGACAGGAACGTTCAACTGTAGATATTCTTTGCCTTCTTACCCATCAGATTAACAAAACAATAGACCAACATTGTGAAACACACACAGTAGCACTTGATATATCAAAAGCATTTGACAGAGTATGGTACCAGGCCTTATTGTCTAAAATGTCACACTATGGCCTTGCATCACTGGTTCCTCTAATTTCTTCTTACCTTCATAGTAGAAAAATACGGGTCATGGTAGATGGAATTTATTCTCAGTTTCATTCCATATATGCTGACGTACCTCAGGGATCAGTTTTGGTGCCATCCCTCTTTCTCATTCATAATTTAATGACCTCCTATCTGTCACTCACAAGTCAATACACTCTTATGCTGATGACTCGACCCTTCATCGTTCTTTCACATTTAGTACCTCCTTTACACAATTTGATATTATAAATTCCCAAATAAACACAGCAATTTCTCTGAACCAGGACCTTTCTAAAATTAATCAATGGGGACAAAAAAATCTGGTCTCATTTAATGCTCAGAAAACTAAATACATTAATTTCTCCAATAGAAGGAGTCCCTCAGACTCTCACATAATTTTGGATGATGTCAGTATTCCCATATCCACTACAATTGATATCCTAGGTGTTACTCTAAACCCCAACCTAAGCTGGACAGCTTACGTTAAATCCCTTGCTAAAAATGCTTCTAAAAAACTGGGACTTATGTACAGAGTTCGTGAGTTCTTCACTGACGAGCAAATGGCCACGATATACAAAAGTCATGTGCGTTCTCAGATAGAATACTGTTCACCACTGTGGAGTGGATGTAGAGCGGTTGCATTGAGGCAGTTGGACAAAATTCAAAATAAAACCATTAGATAAATCAATAAACCTGCCATAACGCAGGACCTTCCTCCATTATCAGTACGTAGAGATGTTGCTTCTTTAGCATTATTTTATCGATATTTTTACCGTAAGTGATCTAACGAACTGACTTCAATTGTGCCTCCCCTTCACATTTTCTCCCGAAATACTCGGGCAGCTGGGAGCGACCATGACTCTCCCCCCGCAATGCAGAACCTCTGCTTATCAAAATTCATTTATCCCCAGAACTACAACTCTCTGGAATTCACTTCCTGGGAGTTGTTTCCCACAAACATTTAATCCTCTCAATTTTAAATCCAATTGTTATAAGTATTTTAGGAATGGAGGATGCCTTTAGGCATATGGACTTTTTTTTCCTTTGTTTTTCCTTCCTCCATTATAAAAAAAAAAAAAAAAGATGGGTAGCAGGTATAACACTGTGGTAGATAGGTAGGTAGGTATAACACTGTGGTAGACAGGTAGGTAGGTATAACACTGTGGTAGGTAGGTAGGTAGGTAGGTATAACACTGTGGTAGATAGGTAGGTAGGTATAACACTGTGGTAGATAGGTAGGTAGGTATAACACTGTGGTAGATAGGTAGGTATAACACTGTGGTAGGTAGGTAGGTATAACACTGTGGTAGATAGGAAGGTAGGTATAACACTGTGGTAGGTAGGTAGGTAGGTATAACTCTGTGGTATGTAGGCATGTATAACACTGGTAGGTAGGTAGGTAGGTGGGTGGGCAAGCACTGTAGTAAGTACCTAGGCATTGGGGAGGTAGCTATGTAAGTAGGTAGATAGGTAGGGACTGTGGGAGGAAGGTACAGTATGTAGGTATTTTGGTAGGTATGTAGGGACTGGGAGGGAGGGAGGTAGGTACTGTATTTTGGGCAATAGATAGGTAGGTAGGGACTGTGGGAAGGAGGTGGTTAGGTATTTTGGTAGGCAGGTAGGTAAATACTGTGGTGAGAATGACAGGTATGTAGGCAGGCACTGTGGTAGGCAGGTAGATAGGTAGGTGGGTAGGCAGACACGTGGCCACTGGTAGGTAAGTAGGTAGGTGGGCACTGTGGTAGGTAGGTAGGTAGGTAAGTTGGAAGATAGTGGGGCACTACATAAGACTTCAGTAGATTACCCCCCTGATGAGGTGTAGGGGCCTGAGAGAGAGAGAGAGAGAGAGAGAGAGAGAGAGAGAGAGAATGCCATAAATCAAAGCAAAATTATCGTACCCAGGCCAACCACAACACTCCTTTGTTTACATACGGTCGGGCGGCGGGAAATTCAAAATATAGATCCACAACTAGACACACCTCGTTATAAGTAAGGCTTGTGTTTAGTGTCACGAATTTATTATTATTATTATAATTATTATTATTATTATTACTTGCAGGTATTGAAAAAATGTGATAACTAGGGATATTTACGTTTTTCCTTGTTTTACTGAGGAATTTATATAAAAAATGAATGTAAGGAAAAAGTGTACCTATGTGGATTTTCTTTTGTTTTGAATTGATAGTTTCCACCCCTTCTTACTTTATTATACTTTTTGCTTTACTTTTGATTTCTTATTTTTGTGTGCTTTTAGTTTTGCTTTTTTTTTTTTTTTCCTTAATTTTTATTTATTTTTTGCTTTTGAATTTAATTTTTTTCTCCTATTTTTTATTTCTTGCTTTATTCTTTATTATGTCTATTTGGCAATGAATTAATAAACCTTCTCCAATGTATTTTATTTCCCACACTATAAATTTCTTAATTCGGGCCAGATTATAATTTTGCAGTTCTTTCATGTAACCCAGAGGCAGAAAAAAACTATGGTTTACTGTACAATCTTTCCAAAGCACTTCTTCGTGACTAGTAGCATCTCCAGCACTTCTTCGTGACTAATAGCATCTCTAGCACTTCTTCGTGACTAGTAGCATTTATAGTATTTGTCTATAACTCAACATTCAGGATGAGATGATAATTATAGACCGAGTTAAAATGAAGATACTGCTACTACTATTACTGCTGCTACTATTACTATTACAACTGCAACTACTACTACTACTCGTATACTACTACTACTGCTGCTGCTGCTGCAACTAACAAAAAATAATAATACCGGTAATATTAATAATAATAATAATAATCATAATAATAATAATAATAACGAAAATCAAGTCACCTAAGCCCGTGGTGCCAACCCGGTGTTTTCGTTATTTCCCAGGTAACAACAACAAGCCGTTCTCACCATGACAACAGCCCCCCCAACCCCTGCCAGCGACGCCTCCCTTCCAACACGTATACTTGTACAAACAATGGAAGCAGCTGATGCACACCATCCACTCACTTGATGTAATGCTGCCTACTTCTTCATTCCTTTCTCATTCTCTCTCTGTGTCTGTCCTCCTCTCTTCCTATTCCTTTTCCTTCCTGTCACTTTTTTTTCTTTTTCCACTTCAGGTGGCTCTACACTGAGTGACAAGCTTAACTGTTTCCTGTAACCCAGAATGCCATTTACAACGCTGGATGGTAACCATATAACTAAATTACGGGGTGATGTGGAGCCTGCTTTGGTGCCCCTGTTAGCTGAGTGGAGAGACAAATGCGGCATCCATCCAGGACCAAATATTTACACTCTTCCTTGCACATCGCTGTTGCGAGGCACTGTCAGCTGCATGGGAACATCAGTTCACTGCATAGGACAGCTATGCATAGGTAGCTACTTGCCTGCGGTTGGTGGGTCTGCTCGGTCAGATTGGGGTTGATCAAAAACAATTGTTTTTAAAAGAAGTCCACAATTAATATTTTTATAAATTAAGATCTTGATGTTAGTCTGCAGTTATTTTATGTACTGTAGTCCTTTCACCTTAACTTGGCCCAGAGTTTGTCCTGCTGCAGTTTACCGGGTATTTCATATCGCTCAGTGGCAAAACATGACATTACTACGACTCTATATCCTTCCATAGCACTTCTTCATGACTAGCATATTCTAGTGCTAAATTCTTGCTTGAACTCAGTATTCAAGAGGAGAGATGGCAATTATTGGCCACGTTTGAATAAAAAATCAAGACCAGAACTGCTCTGGGACCTGTGGCGAGACCCGGGACCTGTGGCGAGACCCGGGACCTGCGGCGAGACCAGGGACCTGCAGCGAGACCCGGGACCTGGGACCTGCAGCGAGACCTGGGACCTGGGACCAGCGACAAGACCTGGGATCTGGAACCTGGGACCTGTGGTGACACCTGGGACCTGGGACCTGAGACCAGCAGCGAGGTTCTTGTTTCAAACAGTTTGACGCTCATCGGCGCGCCCACTTTACCTGGTCTTTCACCTTCGAAGGGTTCACTAAATGGAGGATGGTGAAGTCGACAAGTCCACTTTTTGGCCGTATGATGATTTTGTGGCTTTCCCCTTCGGCCAACGTCTTTGACGCTCTTCTCCAAAGGCCTTCTTTTAACATGTCGGTCAGAAGCAGCAGCAGAAGAAGAAGAAAAAGAAGAACGCTGGCCACTCATTTGACCTACTGGCTATCGCCGTAGGTAAAATAGGTGTATGTGTATGTGTACGGAACATGTTGACAGACGGGAACACAAGCATGATTTATAATGAAGACGGGGTGTGTCTGTTTGGGTTTGATGTTTGGCAGGAATTGTAAGCAAGAGGTGTATATAAAGAGGCAGAGGGCACACCACGCCACCACACCGCCAACACACCGGCAGCACCACAGGCCAGTGGTGTACATGTAGAGGCAAATGGCACAGCACAGCACCACACCACAAAACACCACCATGATGTCTCCCCACACCTTTATCCTGCTGCTGATTATTCTGGCACTTACGGTATGTCACAGGTATATAGTATCTCATAGTATCTCATAACGCTGGGTACTCAGTACGATGTGTGTGTGTGTGTGTGTGTGTGTGTGTGTGTGTGTGTGTGTGTGTGTGTGTGTGTGTGTGTGTGTGTGTAAACCTAACATGGGTAAACTCTGCCATACACGTTACATTCATGTTTTTTGGGTCCTGATATCTTTGTTGTTAATGATGCCCTCCATTAATGTGCATGTGAACCCAGTGAAATCCCTGTTGAACACACATTACCTTCACAGTTCACCATCCTCATTTTGGAAAGGAAGGAGATGGCAGGTCACACTTTGTTATAAGAGATAAGCTGATAAGCAAAGGATATCAGCCCGACAGCCCAGAGATGCGGAGGAAGAGGATTGAGAACAGTAGACAAGAATGAATATCACATATTTGCTGGGATCGGAAGGAACAGGCTAACAATCAGGCAAAAGATGTGTTTATGCTGTAGTAGAAGATTGTATCTGTCCTGCAGTGTAAAGGTGTATTTGTCCTGAGGTGTAAAGGTATATTTGTCCTTCCCACGTCACCACAGGTACACTTCAGTGCCAGTCAGCCATGTCTACCATATCCAGAGTGTTTGCGTATAAGAGTGACGGACATACCCAGAATCTTGTTGCCTTCTGACAAGCCTGGACGCTGCCCGAGACGGTACCCTCGTCCTGACCCTCTTCCTGTCGTGCTCCCTATCGAGGACGGGATGTAAGTAGCTACGATGGACACACTATTTAACTCTTACTACTACTACTACTACTGCTGCTGCTGCTGCTGCTACTGCTGCTACTACTACTACTGCTGCTACTACTACTACTGTCTTTGTTATTGTTACCCGTCCTCGCCCCGGAGGGGCTCAGGACAGGTATTGTTTAAATTCGGCTTGTTTGTTTGTCTGTCTGTTAACAACTTTATGCGAAAACTGCTGATGCGATTTTAACTAAAATTACAGGGCTAATGGGCTATGACCTTCTGATCATCTGATTAAATTTTGGGCCAAATTGGACCAAGGCCCAGGCTGTAGGCCCAAAAAAAGTTAAAAAAAAAAAAAAACAAGTAAACAAAAAGAGAGGAGATGGGTAAAACTAGTTTTTCCGCCATAACTCCTCTCAAATTCGTCATATCGACATGAAACCAAAACCTGAAGGTGCAACTTCCAAATCTGCATCCTATAAAATGTCTCATTATATCAAGGGGGTCACCCCCCCAGTCAGAGGTAGGGGGGTCAATGTCAGGTGGGTCGGGCCTAGAATTTCAAACGGGCTTAAAATAGTCAATTTTCACCCGATTTACTCCAAATCTGATATGTGACATCTTTGACTAGATATCCTGTTGTGCTTTTATGTCAGCACTAAACTGACTGCCAGGGACGGGTTTGCTGCGCCTTGGCACCACTTTTTGTTGTTATTATTATTATTATTATTATCTGTTTGTCAATGAATCAATGAAATGTCCACCTGGTCTTGGTAATGACAAGGGGTGTGGTGGTTCTCATTCCTCTTTACTGTTTTAATGTTTATTAATGTGACAACATTGACCTGCTAGCATACTACTATTCACCATACCTAACAACTGATTAATATACACAGTGGACATGGTCTTATCTCGAGTAGGAAGTGACTTTCATTTTCTTCTTCCTTAATCACGAACGTATAGTGACATTAATTCTCGGTGAAAACATACGCTGTCACCACTCCTCACAACGCGGTGAAACACAAACACGTCTATTTAAACCATACCCTGCAAAAAAAAAAAATACTAGCACTGCCTTAATATATATATATATATATATATATATATATATATATATATATATATATATATATATATCTATATATATATATAAAGAGAGAGAGAGAGAGAGAGAGTATATATATATATATATATATATATATATATATATATATATATATATATATATATATATGTATATATATATATTATGATTCCTTGCCCAAAAATACAAAAACTTTACTATAATTCCTTGCTGAGAAATATTTATAAATGTATGATACTTCTTTGCTGAAAATACAGGTAACCTAAAAAAAACATGATTCCTTGCCCAAAAATACAAAAAACTTTACTATAATTCACTGCTGAGTAATATTTATAAATGTATGATAATTCTTTGCTGAAAATACAGGTAACCTAAAAAAAACTGTTATAATTCCTTGCCCAAAAATACAAAAAACTTTACTATAAATCCTTGCTGAGAATTATTCAAAAATGTATCATAATTCTTTGCTGAAAATCTAGGTAGCGTAAAATATGTCATCTGACCCAACCCACAGACGTGACATTCCAATCACACCAGAGTATCTGCCTGCTGAGTGCCGCACAGACGCTGACTGTCCTGGCTGCCTCAAGTGCTGTCCTACCTACTACCATTACTACAACTACCAACTTTATAAGCGAAAACCCGGCCTGTTGTGTGTAATACCACTCAACTCTCCCGCGTGTTTTACTAAAGGCTAACACGACAATGGACAGTGGTTAACGGATAAAGATGATGATGAATAATGGATTAACGAATAACAGATAATGGACAACGGATGACTGGCAATGGATAACGGATAATGAATAACGGATTTCTAACAACTGGTAATGGACAATTGATAACGGATAACAGATAACGAAGGGATAATGGATAACCGACAATGAATAACGGATGTCTGAACGGATAACGGATTTCAGGGAACGGATAACGAACAGACAAGGTAATGGATAACAGGATAACGGATAGCCTTCCTCCATTTTTTTTCTGCTATATTCAAAAAACTTTATAGCTTTTTGTAACTGCCTGGATATTTCAATTTTAAAAAATGACATGCTCATAGGGTTGAGAGGCTGGCAAAAATACACAATACGAATTTCTATACTGATCATGCATCCTTCCACTCTGATGGTGTTGATGATGATGATGATGATATGATGATGATGATGATGATGATGATGATGATATGATGATGATGATGATGATGATGAGGTGGAGGAGGATAACAGTAATAATGATGATTATAATGATGATAATAATGATGATGATGTTCTTATGTCATTCTTACAAACTTTCACAGCCATTTCCAGCGGACTTAGAGGAAGTAAATCCAGCCTTCACTAACTCATTTATTTAGACAGGACTTTCATGAGTTTATATTGTGTAGAAGTAAATAATTATAAATAGATAAATATATAAATAAAAAATAAAAGCCAATTATATACCTACTTAATTTCCCTCAACGCCTTCACTCCAGTGACCTATTTTGATCATTTAATTTTTCATTTAACAAGCAATCGTATTTAATAATAATAATAATAATAATAATAATAATAATAATAAACACAAGGCCACAGTCAAAACAAGGTGTCCTCATTATTTCCAAGATAACAACAATTCATTATGATCACCATGACAACAGGTCCCCCCCCCCCCGCCAGCAACGCCTCCCTTCCAACACATACCGATATATTTGTACAGTCAATGGAAGCAGCTGACGTACACCATCCACTCTGCTGATGTAGTGCTGCCTAATTCCTTGCCCTTCCAACACATTTATTTGCACAAACACTGGAAGCAGCGATAACCAGCTGATGCACACCATCCACTCACTTGATGTAGTGCTGCCTACTTCTTCATTCCTTTCTCACTGTTTCTCTGTGTCTGTCCTCCTCTCTTCCTACTTCTTTTCCTTCCTGTTGCTTTTTATTACTCTTCTTTCCTCTTCAGGTGGCTCTACAGTGAGTGACAAGCCTAATGGTTTCCTGTAACCCAGAAAGCCATTTACAGCGCTGGGTGGTAACCATATAACTAAATAACGGGGTGATGTGGAGCCTGCTTTGGTGCCCCTGTTAGCTGGGTGCAGAGACGCACATGTGGTGTCCATCCAGGAACCAAATCTTTACACTTTCCTGTGCACCTCGGTATTGCGAGGCACTGTCAGCAGAAAGAGAACATCCATTCACAGCACAGGACGCCCTTGCAGGGTAGTTGCTTGCCTGCCATTGATGGGTCTGCTCGGCCAGGCTGGGCTTGATCAACAACAAATGTATTTTATATGAAGTCCACGGCTAATGGTTTCTTTAAAATTAAAGGTTGCATGTTTGTTTTCAATTATTTTCCGTACTGTAGTCCTTTCACCTTAACTTGGCCCAGAGTTTGTCCTGCTGCAGTTTACCGGGTATTTTCATATCGCTCAGTGGCAAAACATGACATTACTACGGCTCTATATCCTTCCATAGCACTTCTTTATGACTAGCATTATATTCTAGTGCTAAACTCTTTGCTTGAACTCAGTATTCAAGAGGAGAGATGGCAATTATTGGCCTCGCTGGAGTGTTAAAAAATGTGAATGTTTATTACAAATGTTGACAGACGGGAGCACAACCTTGATTTATAATGAAGACGGGGTGTGTATGTTTGGGTTTGATGTTTGGCGGGAGGTGTAGGCCAGGTGTAACGAGGCAGAAGGCACACCATACCACCACACTACCACCACAGCGGCACCACCACAGGCCACGGGTGTATATAACGAGGCAGAAGGCACACCACACCACCAACACACAGGCAACACCACAGGCCAGGGTGTATATAACGAGGCAGAGGGCACACCACGCCACCACACCGCCAACACACCGGCAGCACCACAGGCCAGTGGTGTACATGTAGAGGCAAATGGCACAGCATAGCACCACACCACAAAACACCACCATGATGTCTCCCCACACCTTTATCCTGCTGCTGGTTATTCTGGCACTTACGGTATGTCACAGGTATATAGTATCTCATAGTATCTCATAACGCTGGGTACTCAGTACGGTGTGTGTGTGTGTGTGTGTGTGTCTGTGTGTGTGTGTGTGTGTGTGTGTGTGTGTGTGTGTGGTGGGCATACATAGGCCTAACATGAGTAAACTCTGCCATACACATTACATTCATGTCATGTTTTTTTTTGTCCTGATATCTTTGTTGCTGATGCTGCCCTCCATTAATGTGCATGTGTAAAGGTGTATTTGTGCTGCAGTGTAAAGATGTATTTGTGCTGTAGTGTAAAGGTGTACTTGTGCTGCAGTGTAAAGGTGTATTTGTGCTGCAGTGTAAAGGTGTATTTGTGCTGTAGTGTAAAGGTGTATTTGTGCTGTAGTGTAAAGGTGTATTTGTGCTGCAGTGTAAAGGTGTATTTGTGCTGTAGTGTAAAGGTGTACTTGTGCTGCAGTGTACAGGTGTACTTGTGCTGCAGTGTACAGGTGTACTTGTGCTGCAGTGTACAGGTGTACTTGTGCTGCAGTGTAAAGGTGTACTTGTGCTGCAGTGTAAAGGTGTATTTGTGCTGTAGTGTAAAGGTGTATTTGTGCTGCAGTGTAAAGGTGTATTTGTGCTGCAGTGTAAAGGTGTATTTGTGCTGCAGTGTAAAGGTGTATTTGTGCTGCAGTGTAAAGGTGTATTTGTGCTTCCCATGCCACTACACAGGTACACTTCAGCGCCAGTCATCTATGTCGACCATATCCAGGGTGTCTGCGTATGACAGTGACCTACGAACCCACAATCCTGCCGCCTATCAAGAAGCCTGGAACCTGCCCGACACCTGACTCTTTTCCTCCCCCTCGCCCGACTGATGTCCCGTTCCTTGCCAGGCACACGAAGTAAGTGGCTAGGATGCACACACACACACACACACACACACACACACACACACACACACACGGTATATTGCCTCCTGTCTCAAGCCTACAGTGGTGACCATGGACAGATGGTTTCCATGTCACCCTGTCCCCTGCCATCTGTCTGTTCTCCCTGCAGCTCATACTACCCTCATTCACACCCCTCTACACCACATCCGTCCACCTCATCTTCAGTCTGCCTCTCCCCTTCCACCTCACTCCACCTCGTAGCAAATATCTCGTGTGGAATCATGTGGAGGCAAAATTCATGGGTCTTGAATGGCTGGTGAATATAATATCATCTCACGGTTACAATGCACACAGTAGCACTGTCGTCACAATATGGTGAAAAACAGATACTTCTATTAACACCATACCCTGAAAATAGTATCTATCTATCTAGAGCCAGTCGCCTCAATCCCGTAAGGGGTGGCCACAAACAAATCGCCTCCATGTCGCCCTGTTCCCCGCCATTTTACTGCCTTCCCCCCTGCTCACACATCCCTGTCTTATATACCTCTCCACTCCATCCCTCTATCTCATCTTCGGTTTCCCCCTCCCTTTCCCCCCCTCCAACTCACTCACATACACTCTTCTTGTTAGTCTCTCACTCTCCATCCTCTCCAAGTTGCCAAACCACCTCAGTGTGTTACTCCTAATGCTTTCTGTCACATCCACACGACAATACTCCTTCACTTCGTCATTTGTCAGGTTGTCTCTCCACATAATACGCAAACCTGTGTTATAACTCCTTGGTGGAAATACACACAGAGTGAAATGTGCCTCTTTACCCACACTGCTCCTTCACTTCCTCATTTGTCAGCCTGTCTCTCCATGTAATACACAGACCTGTATTATACTTCCTTGGTGGCACTACACACAGGATAAAATATCTCCACCTACAGACGTGCCATTCCAGTGTATCCACCTCTGTCCGGGTGCCGCACAGACGCTGACTGTCCTGGCTGCCTCAAGTGCTGTCCTTCCTACCCTTACTACAGACGTGATCTTTACATGCGATCACCCGGGAAGGTGTGTGTAAGGCCGCTTGACTCTCCCATGTGTTTTACCAGATACCCGGCATAAGGTGTATGATGCAGCTGAACCCTCTGATGTGTTTTACCAAAGACTTCCAGTTTGACAGATAACACGGCAATGGACAATGGATAATGTATAGACAATAAATAACGGATGATGGAAAATGGATAATGAACAACGGATAATGAATGATGGATAATGAACAATAGATAACAGATAACGGATAATGAACAACGGATAATGGATATCGGATAGATAATAAATAACGGACAATGGAACATGGATAATGAACAACGGATAATGGATATCGGATAGATAATAAATAACGGACAATGGAACATGGATAATGAACAACGGATAATGGATGATGAACAACGGATAATAGATAACGAATAATGAACTACGGATAATGGATAACAGATAGACAATAAATAACGGATAATAGATAATGGATAATGAACAACGGATAATGGACAGTGGATATTGAACAACGGATAATAGATAACGGATAATGAACAACGGATAATGGATAACAGATAATGAACAACGGATAATGGATAACGGATAATGAACAACGGATAATGGATAATGAACAACGGATAATAGATAACAGATAATGAACAGCAGATAATGGATTATGAACAATGGATAATAGATAATGAACAACGGAAAATAGATAACAGATAATGAACAATGAATAATGGATAATGGATAGACAATAAATAACGGATTATGGAAACAGGATAATGAACAATGGATTATGAATAATGGATAGACAATAAATAACAGATAATGGAAAACGGATAATGAACAATGGATAATGGATAAAGGATTGATAATAAATAATGGACAATGGATAATGAATAACTGACAATGGATAACAGATGCAGACAATGAATTACAGCTTACAATGGATAAAGACTAACAGACAATGGACAACGGATAACAAACAATGAATGGGTAACAGGGCAACAGTCAACAAAGCAACGGATAATAAGACAACAGAATAAGGTCTTTCTCCATTTATCTTCTATATTCAGAAATTTTTATTCAACTCCGTTTTTTATAGTGTCCTGAATATTTCAAATTTTTAAAAATGATGTCCTCATAGGAATGGCTTGAGAGGCTGGCAAAAATACACAATGTGAATTTCTATACTGATACTGCATCCTTGTACGATGATAATGATGATGATGAGGATAATGATGATGATGATGAGGAGGAGAATAACAATGATGATGATGATGAGGGGGTGGAGGAGGAGGATAACAATATGATGATGATGAGGGGGAGGAGGAGGAGGATAACAATATGATGATGATGAGGGGGAGGAGGAGGATAACAATGATTATGATGATGAGGGGGAGGAGGAGGAGAACAATGATGATGATGATGAGGGGGAGGAGAATAACAATGATGATGATGAGGAGGGGGAGGAGGAGGAGGATAACAATAATGGTGATGATGATGATGAGGAAGATAACAATGATGATGATGATGATTATAATGATGATGATGATGATTATAACGATGATGATGTTCTTATGTCATTCTTACAAAGTTTCGCAGCCATTTCAAACATTCAGGGAAAGTAAATACAGCCTTCACTATCCCATTTATTTAGACAGGACTTTTATGAGTTTATATTATATAAAGTAAAAATAAATAAATATGTATACGTAATATAAATAAGTAAATACGGAAATAAAGTCAGTAGGATATCCATTACTTAACCTTTCAATCCCCTCTGCATGATGTAAACAATTTACCATTATTACAAATTTATTATCAAAGGAAAGATGCTTAGTACTGAAGGGGTGAATTACGGAAAAAATCCAGGTGCTGGCAGCCGCAAGGGAACGTTGGCTTGCTTCACGGCACGACCCTACTGGGGCGGTTACTCGTCTGCGGCTGATGGGTCTGCTCGGCCAGCTGGGATTAATCAACAACGACCCTACCCCTGTCTAACCTACTGTATGCAGGGCCGACCTTAGGAGCTTGGGGGCCCAATTGGGAATATGTTTGGCGGGGCCCCCAGGTTCACAGCCAAGGTCTGTAGAATCATAGAGATATAAATAAAGTCCATTACAGACTTCCATATCTCTATGGTAGAATGGAAGCAGTCAAAATGTACGCTTAATTTTTCACGAGTTTAACATTCGTTTTTTATAGCAATATCTTTTACATGCAACACAGATTCACCATAATAATGCATAATTCGCTGCTTGACATATTCGTGGAGGTACAGCTTACGATATACACCCAAAGTACAACATAGGAGGTGCAAAAACAAATCTGACCTGCATCGAAAAGTGTGGCATCTGTAGCTTGGAGGTTCCTCGTTGCCAAGCCAGCCTCCAGCCCCACCTCCAGCACATATCTTGTCCCCCAAATAAGTCTCCTCCTCATGCTCAAGAAACTCTCCAACAATATTGATCCTCTCTCACATTTCTGCTTTATACTATCGCTCTATTGCTTCAGCATCCTGTATTTCTAAAGTTTTTGAATCTATTTGTAACAAAAAAGAAAATAAAGCACGTTTCCAATCATAGGCTTCTTTCTGATCGTCAGTATGGGTTCCGTCTGGGTCTACTTATACTATTAGTAGACTTAGGGTTCCGTCAGGGACGTTCCACTGGCGATCTTCTCACCCTCCTTTCAGACTCCTGACCATCCTCCTTTGTCGAAAGCTTTGCCATTGCACTTGACATCTCAAAGGCTTTCAACTGAGTCTGGTATAAATCTCTAATTTCCAAACTGCCCTCTTACAGTTTCTGTCTAAGTCTGGGGTGTATTAACTGGTAGGCTATGACACAGTGATAGTCAGAGATAGACACACATAATACAGGCAGTGCTGACTGTAAGTTTGGGGTGTATGAACTGATTGATTGGCTATGGCACAATGATAGTCAAAGATAGTCACAGATACTGTAAATACAGCCAGTCATCATTGTAAGTCTGTAATGTATTGATTGAATGATGTCAACAATGACATTCAAATACAGACCTACATAATATACTAGAGATGTACCGATGTATCGCTATCGCTATCAGTGGTATCAGGCCATTTTTAGAGTACCAGTATCGGAATCGGTATCGGCAGATTTTCTGCCGATACTACCGATACTTAAAAGGAATTTAGTGCGTATAGGATATCACTCACTGGAAGTTATTTTGTTAAACAGAATTTGGATGTTTTATAGGGATGGAAAATAAATTATTGTTAATATCCAATTACTTAGTATCATATTATTGTGAGTACTTGGTGCGTAACAGTTTAATGACAAACTTGAAAAAAAAAGAAAGTCACACGAGTATGGACTTCAGCCTAATAGATTGGTCTCCAATGCACTGGTATCGGTATCGGTCCAATTTTGTGGTATCGCTATCGGTATCAGTATCAGGCCAACATTTGGTATCGGTGCAACTCTATAATATATAGATAATACAGCCAACCATGATTGTTAGTATGTACTGTATTAAATGATGGATAGTACCCAGTGATAGTCAAATACAGATATCCATAATACACAAATAATACACCCAGTTATCACTGGGTGTATTATTTGTGTATCAGGCTGTGCTGGCCGTGCATCACCGCTGACTACGCCACCCCCACTCAGACTTACGCATGGCGCTACACAAAGACGGAGAGAGAGAGAGAGAGGGAGAGAGAGTTTTTTTCTTTTCACCAGATGATGCCCTGGATGTTTATCTTTAAGTTTATGATAAACAAAAACAAAACAAAAAATCTTTTTTTTTATAATTTTTTCGCCACTCCTCTACGTAATTTTAGGCATGGCCCTACGCAAGACGGAGAGTTTTTTTTTTTTTTTTTTTCAAGATGATGCCCTGGATGTTTATCTTTAAGTTTATGATAAACAAAAACAAAAAAAATCTGTTTTCTTTTTTTTAAATAATTTTTTCGCCACTCCTCTACGTAAATTTAGGCATGGCTCTACGCAAGACGGAGAGAGTTTTTTTTTTTTTTTTTTCAAGATGATGCCCTGGATGTTTATCTTCAAGTTTATAATGAACTATCTATCTACCTATATACCTAGGCTGCTTCCCCCAAAGAAAGGCAGGTAGCCGAGACAGGACGACACACTCCCAATTCACTCATCCACTCAAACACATTCATTCGCATCTTAACCCCAAGGGAAGAAAGGACAAAGAAATAATAACTAAAAGAAAAAAAAAATCTTCATTTTTTGCGCACCACGGGATGGGATAAAAAGGTAACTGCACAATCCACGTGTTAACTGAAGGGTATGACACAGTGATACTCAAAGACATAATATACAGATAACAGCCAACACAGCCAGTCATCATTGTTTATAATGTATTAAGTGAAGGATATAACACAATGATAGTTATATACATAATATACAGATAACACAGCCAACACAGCCAGTCATCATTGTATATAATGTATTAAGTGAAGGATATAACACAATGATAGTTATATACATAATATACAGATAACACAGCCAGTCATCATTGTTTATAATGTATTAAGTGAAGGATATAACACAATGATAGTTAAATACATAATATACAGATAACACAGCCAACACAGCCAGTCATCATTGTATATAATGTATTAAGTGAAGGATATAACACAATGATAGTTAAATATAGAAATACATAATATACAGATTACACAGCCAGTCATCATTGTATATAATGAAGGATATAACACAAAAATATTCTGTAACTATACTATGTAACTGTAACCATGCTATGTAACCATACCTTGTAACCCTGTACATATCCATACATTCATATATCTTAAACTTGCAAACTAGAACTAACAGTATATAAGTTAACAGTATATGTATCTACCAGTGAGTGTGTTCGTGACCAAAAGTGCGTGTAGCAACTGATTTCATAAACTGCACAGCCAGCATGCCTGTTGCCGGCTCCCTCACTGCCCCTCGCCCTCGCTGGCCAGCTGTGGGGTTGGTATAGAACGGGTTGGACCAATGTTTGATTCTCCAAATAAACTCACGATTATACATCAAGACCTCTGGGTTACTCCTAACTGGGCATACGAGACGGAGGTGAAACTATCTGAAATTAATACAGACATATATAATATTCAGATAACAGCCAGTCATCATTGTAAGTCTGTAATATATTAAAAATATCTCCAGATTTCCCCTAAAACTGCTACTGTAAATTTGGATAATAGTTCAAAATCAGCTTTATAGGTGCCATACCAATGGAACTTTAGCCTCCTGAACTGGTACTGGAGATGGCTTCCTTCTTGCCGTGGCACCGACGTAAGAGGTGGACTCCACTGCTGGGTTATACAAATGTCCCTCATCTTCATCCTTATCCACCAAAAGGAGGTTGGTGGACTGCACATCAGCTTCAGCCTGCACACTACTGGATTCACATTTCAGATTAATCTGGGCTTATTACTACTAGCCACTATTATTACTACACTGATGCTACCACTCACATGATTTAGTGCTCTCTGCTTTTACCTTCATCTTTATCATTATTTTTCTGTATCTGACCTCCTCTCTTCCTATTTCTTCCATCCTGCCTGTCACTTTTTATGACCATTCTCTCCACTTCAGGTAGCTCTACTCTAAGTAATAAGCCTATAGGTAGAGGTGGGGGCAGACGCCATGAGGCACTTGGCGGTGGTGCTCATCTCTAACACAGGCCTTTGAGCCTGTGCCAAAATTTTCACCCAATATCCTGGGCTACAAGGCCACTGCATCTTCGAAGTTACCACAGTTACCTTTCATAGATGTTGCCCTAGTTACTCATTTTACCTAGCAACCCATAAAGGGTGGATGAACACCTTAGTAGAGTGATGCCAGCTGCCCGCATCAGGATTTGAACCCTGCCTACCACTGTACTACATTGATTTTATTGTGTAGGTGTGAATTTTTGGACTGAAACCTTAATATTTGTCCAAATTGGAGGAGATCTTCTCAGTGACTTTTCCGGCGCAAATGTTTCGTTAAAAACTCAGTAAATAAAGTGGTGGTGGAATTCTGCAGCCGTTAGCTCCATCTGCTAGCACATGTACCTGTACAATAAAATTATGTTGTCAGGTTATATATGAAGAGTTAGGTTACCTAACGCAGATTAACTTAATTTCATTGTATAGTATATGCAATAGTGGATGTAATAGCAGCTGTAAAATCCCCTTCACTGCCTCCTTCTTTACCAAGTACAATTATGTTGTCACCTGAGGTCAGTTTCTACAGGCGTGACCCATGGCGGTCCTTAATTACCTAGCTGTACCTGTCTGTTGAGAGAATTGTTTGTGAGTTTAGTGACCTGTGATAAAGTGTTGTGCTAGTGTGTTTACGGGTGAGGGCGAAGCCCTCGCAAGTCTCTCGTCAAGTAGTGGCATTTTCTCATATATGAGGCCCGACCTAACCCTGCGCGGCCCGACCGTAACGCTTTTGAGAAGCTCATATCTCAGCAACTGCAGGGCCGATCATTGCGTGGTTTGCACCATGTGATAGCCCAATTCTTTAAGATCTGCTTTTGACAGGTTTCATCACAACCAGGCAGCGCACGTGGCACGTGACACATACACATACAAGTGCAGCATGTCGAAAATCTTCAGAAGAGGGCCACAGGCCAGGCAGTTTGTTGTAAGGGCATGAAACTTGGTAGGTACACAGCCATCAATATACTCTAGGCATCCTCGGGGTGTAAGGCGACATTTCAGTGCTTTCGGATTTAAATGCCCTCGCTCGTACCTCGCCGACAAAGGTGTTTTACTGCTCAGTCAAATGTTCCACTGTCACAGTGTGGTGGTAAAGTACTCTGGAGTTCCAAAAGCAGTGTCAGCGAGATTTTTACTTGTGTTGAGATCTAGTGTGTGAATTTTACCTTGTGTGTGAACTAGTGAGAGAGATGCTTCCGCACCTGAGATGAGTGTTTCAAGTGACAGTTCTGAGAAAAGGTACCTTGAATTAAAGAATTTCTTAAATTAAGGCTGGAAAAAGAAAATCTCAGGCAAGAAGAGGTGAGTTGAGAGAGTTGGTGGAAGAGTTGCTCGAGGCGAAGAATGAGAGGACGACCGAAAGATGGAAGCTTGTGAATATGAGTGCAACTAAGTTCACTCTTAAACAGCAAGCGAATGTTAGGTGTAACGCATTCAGTGTCTTGCGTGACCAGTGCAAGGGGTAGAACGTGAGTGATGGGGAGTGTGAGGGTCTAACCAGTAGTCTGGGTGGTGCTGGACTATCTCGACCGGCCACTGGGGCTACAGTAAAAGGTAAGAAAAATGTTCTAGTTGAAGACTCTCGGGGAAGGTATTTAGACAGAGAGCTCTATACTTCTCTTAAAAAACGTGTGTGTTCCCGGGGCCAAGGTAGGGAATGTATTGGATAAGATGGACATCATGAAAGACAGTGGAGATAATCCCAATGTCTATGTCAGTGTTGGCGGAAACGATGTTGGCAGGCGTAGGAGTGAGATACTGTGGTGGCATTATAAAGAAATGTTAGAAAAAGTAATTAGAGGAAGGGTGCGAACCCTGTTGTCATTGGAGTTCTCCCGAGAAGAGTTGTTAGGGAGTGGGTGTCCAGACATTAGGACAACTCTTGCCTGGACAAGTACTGTAAGGCCCATGCAACAGCATTCATTGACAAATGGGACAGGTTCTATGGTCGCAGTGCCATGCACAGCAAGGATGGGATACATCTTAGCAGGCAGGAGATTTCAACATTAGCTTAGTCTGTAAGTAGGGAGTTGATGGAGTTTTAAGGCGTTGCGTGATAGATGCTTTGTAAGATGTAGCACATCCACATCAGGTTTAGACAGGTGGAACCAATGATGCAAAAACAAGAAGGAAAATACAGCCACTAGGGTAGGAAATCTGTCGCGTTATGACATAACTGATGCCACAACATTTATACCTTACTTCTTGTGTCTTAGCAGTGATATTTATCATCGCTTCCCATATAACCCTCGTGCAGTCAATAGCCATAATTCTGTTGCAAGTATGTCAGCCATCTTCATATGTTACATAATTACAGCATACGTGACTATAGGGTTATCTTAGAAGTATGCATTGCTAAATGCTTGTAAATTAGTGCCTAATGTAAACTGTTGCCAAAATAGATATACTACTGAACAGAATTATGTATCAGAGTTACAGCCACTGTAATTGTGGCATAGCATAGCTACGTGAAGTTTGTACCTTTGCTGTAGTTAGGCCAAATTATGACCTACACAATGTGGCCCAGTGCCACTACATCACCTCAGTATAAAGATCATTTGTCATACTGACCTATTTTCCTGTCTGATGATGGTATGAAGTATAGTCCAGAATGTAAGGCGAGAGAACGCCTAATTTGAAATATGCTACACACTCATGAATCCTCACAGGCCTAACCGTCAGGATATTTTATCTCTTATTTATTCATTTGTGTTCATAGGATAGTCGTCTTTGCATATACCTTTCACACATTAACTATCAGGTACGAGCCAGTCTGTCAACTATGGTATCAATTTAAAAAGGGTGCGCCAAACCCTTGTCATATGCTCCTCTGTACAGTATATTATTCATCCAACCAGTTCAATTCCCTGTCAGTCCCATAGCTTCATCACCTTCCATTCGTTGCTTTCCTATACACACATCTACCATCATCCTTCTTCTTCACTTATCAACCTTACCCTTTGCATTTGAACTTAAATATAACTTTTCTTCCTTTTACCACACAAATTAGCATATCATTCTTTTCATATGGCCGTACCACTCTAGACAACACACTTCAACCCTCTACTATCAACAGGACACTCCACAGTTTTAAATCATGTAATCACATTATTTGTTAACTGATCCATCTCCACATATATTCATCCGTAATTCCATTTCCACTGCTGTTATTCTGCTTGTAGTTGAAAAGAATGGTTGGCAGCTGTATTCTCGTGGAGCTTACAAGATTTTTTGCGTAACAGTTCCACCTCTCTTTATTACTCTTACACATCAGTATCTTCTTGTATTGCATAATATTGCAAAGTATTAAATACAGAGATGTGAATAACAAATAGAAGAAAATGTTGAGGTATAATAAATGAGGAAGAGATGCTACAAGTCTCCTGTTTCAGCAAGAATAAGACTTGGTGACACCAGAGTTGTGAGGGGATGATGCATAGGATTATCTGACAGTGTGACTGTAGTATGCAGGGTGAAATGAGGAGGGAACTATGGAAAAAGAAGTGTGAAAAAAGTACAGTACTCATAATAGAACGCATGAAAGTGTGTGGTAGTACATGACACAGTACAGTAACCACTCACTTAACAGTGTACAGTAGGTGTGTTTCTAAGAACTACTGTGCTTAAATAAGAACTGCTTATAATGAGGGACTGGAGGTGCCCACCATCCACATGCTTGATGTAGTGCTGCCTTTCAGGTGATCTGCACTCCAGGTAACAAGCCAGTGCAACCAAGAAAACTATTGAAACCATTGACCTAAGTTGGGTGGTAACTTACATACAACCAAATGATGCCTGGCAGGCTAGTGCATTAAACTGCTTCAACCGAATGAGGCTCGTAAGGACTGACATCCAACTGTACTTATTGGGGTTTACTTGCTCACATAAAGCCACTCAGGAGATGAGGGAGGCTGCCTCACCCTTGCTGAAGGGTCACTGGACTGGGTAGCCGAGCCCCAGGGGAGCTGTAAACATTCCTGATGGGGCAAAAAGGCAACTGCAGTGAATGGTCTACTGTCCCACCAAGAAAAATATACTTCCCAAATACAGTATATATGTATTATATAATCCTAAAAATTTCCAGTCGCAGCTTTGAGATAAGCATCAGTATAGACCTCATGTGATGGTTGTCTGGGTACGTATTAAAGTCCATAATCAATGTAAAGAAATAAGTGATGTTTGTGTGAACTGATTCAAGTTTTCAACCCTCGACTGTTCTAAATGTCCTGACTGCTCAGTAATGGACAGCGGCGAGTTATGTAGTACTTGTTCCCTATGTTAATGACCAACTTCATCGTTAAAAGTGTATTAAATGAAAGTGTGTTAAGGCAAGGAATTACTGTAGTAATAAAGTAAGTCATAATAAAGCATAGTAAAAGAATACAGAAAAATCATGGTGGGATGTTGAAGAAGTAAAATCAGTGGTCACAAACGGAGGCCTCTTCATTTCACCCTTGCGACACTCTTAATACTGCATAACAAACACAGGTGTTTCCTTTACTTAGAAAGTACTCTGAAGTAAATGAGGCTTTCCACCATACCCAGTAGTAGGCTTTCTGAGGCTGATAAAAACCTACCATTTTGCTTAGTATTGGCAGTGAGACACGCGGTGACAAGTGCAGGACCTCCATAAGAAAAAGAAGACCCTCTCCCCTTTTCCAGGAAATGGCATTCCCTCACGCATGGCTTGATAAATTCTTGGCTACGTGCAGTGCCTTATTCATCCCTGTGTGTACTCGCATCACATGTCATGTTTGGGGAAGTTATTAAATACGCCACAACCCTCCCCCACAAAGGTATTAAAAAACACAGAAATCATAGTGATATCACAATGTTTGTTCATGAAATAAGCCATTCATTAATATGAAATCATGTTTCCTCGTTTATCAGGACCAGTTAGATGTGTTTTGGCACGGAATCACTTAGAATCTCTATAATAATCTAAGGACATTTCTTTGCACTTTTAAACATTTGTCAGTTCAGTCTTGAGGTTGTCCAGATTGGGTGTCTTCTTCTCTGCCATGATTTTCTTCATCTCTTGCCCAGCAGTTTCCTATTGGATTTAGATCCGGATTGTTGCCAGGTCAGTCGAGGACCTCAATCCGATTAACCTGAAGCCAATTTGTCACCTTTCTTGGACTTGTGACATGGAGCTGAATCGTGCATGAAAAAGTCGCACCCATGAGTAGCAAAAAAGTTTAACAAATGATCTTTCAGAACTTGAACTGGCCACCATTCATCATCAAGTTCTGAGGAAGAAAGTAGAGGCCTCCCCTTCCCATTTCACCTGAGAAACACCCCATACCATTATTGATTGTGGGTGCTTAACAGTCGGCACCGTGTAAGCAGGGTCATATCGATTACGGGAGGCAGGACGACGAACCTTGGCAGAATGCACCTGGAACACTTGAAATGTGCTTTCATTGGAAAACATAACTTTTCTCCACTCATCCGATGTCCAGTGTGCATACTTAGCTGGCAAACTGAATGCAATTCGCTTCTTCATGCGGTCAGTGAGAAGCGGTTTCTTGGCTGCAGTGCGGCTTAGCAAACCCAGCTTCTTCTGCAAGCGGTGTTGGATACCTCGAATTGGGACGTCTTCTAACAGCTGGGGATGCATTCTCTTCAGTTCTGCTTTTCGCTGTCAGTCGAGGATTCTTGATTACTTCCCTCTTCAGAAGCGCATCTGTACCTCTGGAAGTCGTCCTCTTCTTTCCACCGTCAAGGTTTGTGCTGGGAGGAGTTCTGATCCAGCAGCCGTGGGAAGAACACCACTGGAGAGCTAGTGAAACCCGGCTAGCGGAACCCATAGACTTCATGGGCAGAACATCGGCTGACGACCCGTTGGGGGGGGGGGGGGGGGATCCTACAGCAGATCCGAGCAGCCGGGAGCCCAGAAGATCAGGGGAACCGTGCATTGGTTCAAATGAAGGCAGCGTACGGTTTCATCACTGCGCCAGGACACTGGTGCTGATGGTTTCGTGCTCAGTCGTGAGATTGTTGCACCCAACACACGGCACCTCCAGTGCTCTCTTGGCGAGGGTAAGATGTAGGAGTCTAGTCTCTCACAGTCTCCTAAGGGTCCTGAGGCCAGGGACGTCTCTGGGCCGGGGGGTGTTGCTTTGCAGGGCTCAGCCCATGCACGGCGACGTCCCACGGCCCGAAGACGCCGGCCTAAGGATCCTAGGTGCTCTGGGGAGATGGATACCATCGTTGCGATGTGCATCACGACGGCGAGGGCTTTCTGCGGTGATGACAGGGCGGCTCTGCACACTCTCCTCCCTCAAATCTTTGAGGAGCTTGGTCTGCCACGCCTTGCCATCCCCGAAAGCTTCGTCCACGATCCCGCCACTCGTTAGGAGCGCCGGTCCCGGCCACTGCGGCCTGCTCAACCCCGCAAGACACCGCGGAAACGGCTGCAGTTGAACGCCCCTCTCAACAGGGTGACTGCCATCAGTCCTGACGACCCGGCTTCGAACATGGACCTCGATACGACCGCCGCTGAGACCCAAGCACCGCTAATGGCAGCCCAGGAGAAACGGGAGTCCACCCCTGACTCTCGAGACACCCAAGATCCTGCTGCCTTGGACAAAGATCTTCCTATGGAGACAGGTAACTCCTCTTCTCTTCTTGCTGCCACCAACCAGCTCGTCCTCTTCTACCAGCGCCTACATTGATATTGACCTCGAAGCAAGCTTGACACCGAACAACTTGTCAACAATGTCGTGAAGAAAATCAAGTTCACGAACAACTTGGAGCTGTACAACGGCCGCACAAGTAGTTCTCCTGATCGTCACTCCAATTTCCAGAAGCCTACTAGCTCACGCTAGTACTCCT
>NW_027643164.1:0-4995 GCF_032717465.1 Coenobita brevimanus | reverse complement strand
CATACAAAAGGATACTGAGGAGTAATTTGCGACCTAAATAGCTCAGGGAGATGTGTTACGAAGTGTCCCATACAAAGGATCTGCGCCTCAAAGTATTCCGTACACAGGCTCAGCAGCTGTTTGTATCAGCCAAGAGGAAGAGGAGGAGAAGAAACAAAGAAAACGAAAGAACGAAAGAAAAAACGAAATAAAGAAGAAGAAGAAGAATGGAACAAGAAAGAAGGAAGGAGAAGGAGAAGAAGAATAACACGAAAAAGAAGAAGAAGCAGATGATGATGATGATAAATAATCATACTCATAATAATCATCATCATGAAGAACTTCAGCCTCATATCATCATTATTATCATGATCACCTTGCCGTCCTTCTGCAGACAGGCTGCAGAACCCCGGCCAGTAAAACACAGCAGCAGGATAAACTGCCATCAAAGTAGCCAGTGAAATGCGCCACACGGACACAAGGCAAACAAACTATACCAGCATTTGTACACCTTGCAGCCCAGTTCAGGTGTTGAAACCAAGTCTAAAGTATTACTGGCGGGTATATAAATGGGGAAGTTTACCCACTGAGACAAACCAATTGTGTTAAAGCAATTAGTAAAAGCTTAAGTAGCCCGCAAACACGGCATCTGCATTACACCAATCAACAGAAGGTAGAATAGTCACACAGAATATGGACTTCCTTATTAGTACAAGAGTTTAATAGGAAATTTATTAATATGTGATCATCGTTTGAGGGAGGGCGGTAAACAAGTACTGTGTATATATTAAAAGCAGGTAAGTGAATTGCGTTAACATCTGGACAGTCATTACAATCCAGAGATGTAAAGGATAATAATTCTTATTTACTTACAGACAGACTCCATGCTTATGAACATTTCCAACCACATCCCTACGAGCATTATTATATCCTTGTATAGACAGAAAGGAATCTGGAATACCTGGTAGGAACCAAGATTCTGTAATAGCCAATATATCAATAGCATGATGGGAAAGCAAGGATGAGACCAGGTTGATTTTGTTGAGAAGACTACTGAGGTTACAATGGCAAAACCTAACTCTTAAAATCTTACTGTGGACAACACTGTGGCCATCTTAGTCATTTACAAGTATAAAGAGGCTATAAGGACAGGAGCGCTGTTTGATCCTGAGTGCTGTGGCTGTGCTGCCCGATCATTGCCAGTGGAATCCTTGAGGAAGACCGTGTTGGTGGTGCTGAATTCTTTGTGTCCCCTTCCTGGTTGTGATCACATACCCATTTCATTCGATTACCACTTCATGGCTGATTCTGAGGCAAATGCAACTGAAGCTGGTATTAACAGGCACAATAGTCAAAGATCATGGTTCAGAGGTAAATAGGGTGTGATTAACGAACAGTTGTCTCAGACTGACTGGGATTATGAGTTTCACAGCTCATCAGTAGATGCGATGCTAGGTATATCATTGGATATATTACACCCTGTCATAGAAACTCATGTCCCTCTGTAAGACTCAGCCTCATTCCTACCACATATAACCCTCCAAAGAGTCTCAAAAAGGAACACAGTAGAGCCTGGCAATACTTCAAGGATAATAAATCTCGCCAATCTCCTGAATCTATACAGGCCTTGATCAATTACAGTGCTTTTAACAATAGGTACAAAGACTTTTTTATTAATTCCCAGATTTCACATGAGCACACGTTAGTTAACAGACTTAAAGATAATTCTGAGTATTATTCACCTGTACATACGAAGCCATAAAGTAGGTGCCCCTTCTGTAGGTCCTCTTACAGATGCTAATGGTTCTCTTGCTGAAGATTGTAGCCCTATGGATGAAATGTTAGCGGACAGTTTTGCTTCTGTATACACTGTGAGAGTACTTAATCCTTCAGCCCATCAGTCCTTTGATGGAACTCTCAACTCTATCACCATAATCTTGTCTGATATCTACCCAGAACTATTGGAATTAAATGCTAGTTCAAGTATGGATCCAGGTGGCTTGCATCCCAAGCTGTTACGGTCTTGTCCAGCTCTGGCACTGCTCCTGTTTAAGATTTTTAAGAACAGCATTAGTACTGGTGTTCTCCCAACTAAATGGAAAATGTCTGAAATTGTGTCTATCTTAAAAAATAGGCTCACGTCTTATTCCGCTAAATTATGGACCAATAAGCCTGCCCTCGGTGTGCTGCAAGACACTGGAACGACTAGTGGTGGAACACATGTATGACTATCTAGAGTCTAACAATAGCCTGTCAGCTGATCAGTTCGGCTTTAAACGAGGGAAGATGGTTGATAATCAGTTGCTCTTCACTTAAAACTCACTGTCTACACAGCTGCACTCCTATTTTGTTGTGGACGTGGCTTTGTTTGACTTTTATAAGGCATAAGTGTAGAGCCATTGTGTCCTCCCAAAACTGAGGTGTCTTGGAATCTCTGGTGCTCTTCTAGGTTGGGTGGATTCCGTTTTACAGAACAGAGAAATGTATGTCTCAGTTTTCGGGGTCAACAGTAGCTTGGGGCAAGGTAAGAGTGGTGTACCTCAGGGCTCAGTCGTTTACATTAATCACTTGCCGTCCTCAATCACTAATAACTGTAAGGTTTTCGCGGACGACCTTAAGATGTATCTGTAAATTAGATGTCAGTCTCCTCTTTTCCCGGCCCAGGCTGTTTCTTCCTGTTGGAGAGATACTGACAGGATCTGCTCAGTGGCTGATTCATGGGGTCTTGACTGAAATAAGGACAAGTGTGCAGTGTTATGCTTCCAACGTGGGTCTGTAGCCTGGGAAAACAGTGCTACATGAAGAGACTATCGCTTCCAAGGTCGTGCTACATCTACAGTTACCTCCCACACAGACCTTCAGTTATATTACATTAGGTCTGTAGTTAATAAAGCTGCTGGTTTGTCTGCTAATTTGTTGAAGTGTACGGGGACAGAGGAAGGAGATGGTGAAGGAAATGGGAAGCAGGACGAAAAGAGACAAACCAAGCAAAATTCGTTAAGGCAGGGGCTGAGGCCAAAGGCAGGGGGTGTCAACTACCGGTACTAGAGTTCCCCCCACCATCTCCAATGTCCCCACGACGGCACCGGGCGTGGCACTGGGGGGCTGTCAGCGGGACTGGGAGGGCGTGCACCAGGCGGCCAGGGCGTGGCACTGGGGGGCTGTCAGCGGGACTGGGAGGGCGTGCATCAGGCGGCCAGGGCGTCCTCCAGCTTCTTTATCTGGGCGTCCAAGGAGGCCAGTCTTGCTCGAACAGTAGCCACCTCCTTGACCACCGCCTTGTGCAGGTCCTGGTCCGTGGTGGTTTGGGTCTCGGGGGTGGTGTGGACGGCCTGGTGTCTTGCAGGGGCTTTGGTTGGGACCTGGGAGGCGTCTGTGAGGCGGAGGTCGTTAAGAGTCACCTCCAGCTTAGAGAACCTGGTCTCCAGCTCACAGAACCTGGTCTCCATTGCCTGCCTGAAAGACATGATACAATCCTGCTGGTCATCGTGGACGTCACAGATATCACTGTCTACCTGGCTGAGGTGGTGGTCGACCTGATTTATCTGCCGCTCCACATTGCTGGTGGCATAGTAGGTGTACGCCGCCGTCCCCAGCGCCACCACTGCGGCCACCACGCCCACCACGGCCGGCGGCGCCCACGCCACACCCACCACGCCCACCGCCACCAACAACCCGAGCACGATGATCTTTGTAGCCTTCCTTGCCATTATTATTTCTTGTTATTATTACTGTACTCAATAATCAGTAATGACATCAGTTAAATAATCCAGTGGAAGAGAGGAGGAGGAGTAAAGGGAGATGGAGGGTGACAATGGGGTGAGGAGGAGGGTTGGAGCAGGGCAGTGAAACGGCGGAGGACACGGCGACATGGAGGCAATTTGTTTGTGGCCACCCCTTACGGGATTAAGGCGTAATAAATAGATCTTTTGGAGAGAGAGAATTCTGTCCGAGCAACAGACTGTGCAGGTGGGAACATGTTTACACCTGTTCAAACATGATGCTAGTTTCTGCCACATTACCAAAAATCTATCCTAGTGAAGCATCGGAAATCCAATGACAACAGTGACTGGCTGACACGGGTGAAGAAGAAGTATGTAAGCGTCACTCTTAAATATCCCGCAGCCCATACCTTGTCACAGCTCTGTTGTAAGTCACAACAAGATACTCGAAGCTAAGATGACACAACACTTACTGATTAAGCCAAAGTAGAAAGCATAATGCAAACAAATGCCACAGGAAAACGCTCTCAAGTAAATTTGAATATTGGTTTGCCTGGTCAAGTGGGACATGTGTTGAGCGGCCTTCCCTCTCCTATTTCACTGTAATTCCGATGTTGTACTGGCTGAGATATGACAAACTATGGCACTAGTGAGGTAATGACAGTGTTTACCTTCATTTGCCTAAACAGGTGGCAAAAATCAAGCCACCTATAAAACTTTACCTGGACCTGTTTGGAGTTGTCCCGAGAATTCAAAATTTCACTTAACAAAGCCATCTGATAAACTTTGTAAGGCCCCGTTTTGTAATTAATCTAAGCGAAGAACTTTATATAATATTTTATTAGGGTAATCTTATCATCCAATGGTTACTGTAATCCCTAGAACAAAACTGACTTCAAATGAGTCGCTAATAATGAATGCACGCGGACAACCAATCACCTCCCAGCTTTCAAAGGGTTAAGGCTCTTCTATCTATCTATCTATCTATATCTATCTACCTATTGCCAGACGCCTTAATCCGTAAGGGGTGGCCACAAACAAATCGCCTCCATGTCGCCTTGTACCCTGCCATTTCACTGCTCTGCTCCCAGCTCACAACCCCCCTATTTCATATACGACTCCACTCCAGCCATCCATTTCATCCTTGGCCTCCTCCTCCCTCTCCCCCCCCCTCCACCTCACATACACTCTCCTCGTCAGTCTCAATCTCTATCCTCTTTATTCCATCCCTCCATCTCATCCTTGGCCTCCCTATCCCTCTCCCCCCTACACCTCACTCACACACTCTCCTCGT
>NW_027643163.1:0-17140 GCF_032717465.1 Coenobita brevimanus | reverse complement strand
TAGCCATGTCATGCCACTGTACGAAATTCAGGGCCAGAGTGATTCCCCAATCAATGACAATGTGGAGGACAAACTTTACATAGCATTAGAGTAAGAAACAGTTAGAAATGATGATCAGGTAATGTGGCAAAAAAAGGTCATGGTATTAGTGAGTGAACCAATGCTTATAATGCCTATATTACTGCTTGAAAACCAATATACCTGAACTACATACAAATTACGTAATAGTAAATAAACAACACCGTTTATGAGTGGTGTGAAATAGTTATCCTCCCATAGAACTCTGCTTTTCTTTGGTGTCAGCCTGATAGAAAACCCAGTAAGGTAAGGAGGCTCTCCCACCTGTAATGAGTATTTTAAACCTCAGGTGAGCGATTTCTCTATGAATTTTCGATGTTTCTCACCAAAAGCGAAAGTTTTAGCAAAAAAAAAAAAGGTCGAAAATTCGTCTGGATTGGGGGTACCAGTGGTCGAAAAGTGGACGGGACAAGGTAAGCTAATGGCATGGCTTCTGCCTGGAGTGAAGTAGTGAGTAGTGTTCTGCAGTGATCTGTGCTGGGACCAATTATTGTTTGTAATATTCATAAATGATTTGCCTGATGTAGTAAGTGTCAAGGGGGGATGTGAATTTAAGAATTAAAAATCGCTTGATATCCCTTTGAAAGTAGAGACAAGGAATGACTTGTGAAAATCAAGTAGTAAGTTTCTACTTTGTGTGACTTGCTCTTACTGATTCTCTAAGGACGAGAAATTTATGCAAACTTTCTCAACAGCACACAGCAGAGACTAATTACTCACAAGCGCTGATTATTAGTACTGTTAGCCTCTAGAGAAATTGACTCCACCCCTGACAACTACACACAACTAATACTAATAATAATTGACAGGTTCTTGCCGGTGCTTAAATCCTGGCTGGCACAACGGATTTAAGTTTAAAAGTAGGGAAGAACTGGTTTAAATACCAGTTGTGAATAATGTAAAGAGTTTGAGCAGACTAGGAGGAAGCAACTAAAGTAAGCTTAATGTGGAGAAATCTAACACAGAGTTTAAAATACATTAAGCTCAAAGGAAAGATCTGTCTATCTATCTATCTATCTATATACCTAGGCTGTTTCCCCCCAAGGAAAGGGAGGTAGCCGAGACAGGACAACAGACTCCCCATTTACTCATCAATTCAAAAACATTTGTTCACAGACTTAGGCTCCAAAGGGAAGAAGGGACAGATCCTCATCCTACCACACCGCACAAGGCACAACTGCACAGTGCAATCAGGTGACATCTGCAGCAAGGCCCGACAGCAGAGCTGGTTTACCCCTGCCACATCATAATAGACCTATCCCCTTACCTGCACCAGACCTGACTAGCTTGATCAGACCAGTGCATGAGAATATCCCCTCAGGGCTGTATGATCATTTAATCATTCACAATTTCTCTCCATTTATTTCTGTCATGCACATTACTCTTCCTTGCTCAACAGACATCCCTCTCACATCCAGCACTCTCTTTCATACTGTCCATCCATCCTATTCGTGGTCTCCTCTCTCAGCCTTACACCTCTCACATCAGATCTAGTTATCTTTTTCAGCAATTGCTCATTATCCATTCTCTCCCATATCCAAAAACCATCACAACACCCTCTGCTCAACTCTATCAGCCATCTCCCAAACAACTCCAATTTTCTCCGCAGACTTCATCTTTTCACACTCGACCCATACGTCGTCACTCCACACATACTCCTCAGACACCTCATCTCCATTACATTCAAACTTTTCCTCTCTGCTACACCCATATTCCATGTTTCAGCCCCATATAATGCAGTCGGTACCACAACACGCCCATACAGCCTTCTCTTTTACATCCATTCTAAGCGAACGACATCTAAACACCTTTTTCATTCCTCCCAGCACCTTTCCTACTTCATTCATTCTGAACTTCACTTTTGGTATCTATTCTTCCATCCACAGCAATATATGACCCTAAATATTTAAAACACTCTACCTCCTCAAGCAACTCACCATTCAAAACTATATTCATCCCTCTACCATTCACCAACCTTGTACACTTCATCACTTTACTCTGTTCTCATTTACTTTCAATTTCATCCTTTCACACACCCTCTCACACTCCTCTACCAACTGTCTCAATCTCCCCTCTGAATCAGCCACCAGTGCAGTATCATCTGCAAACAGCAGCTGTCTTTAGATTCCACTCTCCACCATTATCATTCACCAGACTCAGACCTCCACCTAAAACTCTTCCATTCACCTCCCTTACAACACCATCCATGTAAATATTAAACAACCAAGGTGACATCACACATCCCTGTCGCAGCCCCCACTCTCACAGGAAACCAATCACTCACAGCATTTCCCACTCTTACCCACGCTTTACTATTTCCATAAAAACCCTTCACCCCTTTTAGTAACTTCAACGTCAAGTCCATACAATCTTAACCCGTCGCCGTCCCGAGCTCTCGCACCTCTGACACCCCTAAATCCCGAGGCATTTTCGATTTTTTTTTTTTTTGGCTAAAACCTCCGCTTTTGGTGAGAAACATCGAAAATTCATAGAGAAATCGCTCACCTGAGATTTAAAATACTCGATCCAGGTACGAGTACCTCCTTACCTGACCAACACCAGGCTGGCACCAAAGAAAACGAGTTCTATGGGAGGGTAACTATTTTATCCAATTGTAAACAGTATTTATTTATTTACCGGGTACGAATTTATATGTAGTACAAGAGTATATTGGTTTTCAAACAGTAATATAGGCATTATAAGCATTGTTTCACTCACTAACTCATCACCATACCTGACCTTCTTTTGCCACATTAATTAGATCATTATTTCTGACTGTTTCTTCCTCTAATAATGCCATGTAAACTTTGTCCTACACATTGTAATTGATTTAAATCACTCTGGCCATGAATGTCTTTACTGGCCAGTTTGTCACTGGTAACAGGTGAACTGTTTGAGACAATGATGCAGGAGGGGGGAGGGGGAGGTTATGCGGTGTAAGGCATTGTCCTGGGTTACATCTTGAAGAGGAATAGAGGAAGCAATCTCCCGTGTATACGTAATGAAAATCTCTTGCGAAAAATTGAAAATTGTGCAAATTAGGGACCTTGGCAAATGCATGATCGCACCAGCACGTCGCCGGGATTGGCAAATGCAAAATGTTGCAACGTACCCATACGTCGACTTCCACGGGGCGGTTTAAAATAGTCAACAAAGCCTCCCTATCAATTCTATCATTCAGCAACACCAAACCCATGAATGCCCAAAACACATCCTTGCCTTTCACTAAATACTTTCCACAATACCCTGTCTCACAGCAAACACCTGATCACCTGATCCACTTATCCTCTCCCTCTCGTAAAGCCATACTGCTCATCACCAATCACTCCCTCTGTACCCACTCTAACTCTCATAATATTAACACTCTACCATAAACCTTACCTACAACACTCTGCAGACTTATACCCCTAAAGGTAGTGCATTCATACTTATCACCCTTGCCTTTATACAACAGGACCACACAAGCACTTGCCCCATCAACTGGCACCATACCTCATACAAAGTTAACACATTCAACAATCTTACTAACTAGTTGTCAACGGGGTTTGTAATCTAGAATGTGTGTAATCCAAAATTTAATGGAACGTTAATGATTAATAAATTTATGGCATGTAGATCGCCATTTTATTCCGGCTGACTGCCGATTTTCAAAAGATGAGAATTAACACTGTCTTTCTCTACAGTACACAGCGGAGATTAATTACCTCACAAATGCTGTACAGTCGGTACTGCAGGCCCCTGAGAGTTTTTACCCCCTGACAATCAATATTTAATATTAATAACAGACAGGTTCTTGCCGAAGCTTAACCCCTAGCTAGCACAACGGATTTCAGAATTAATATGAAAGAACTGCTTTAAGTACAGTTATAAAAAATAAGTAATGTTGTGCGAGCTAAGAGGGCAGACCAAAGAAGCTCGTGGTGAAATAAAACACCTAATAACAATTAAGCTCAAAGGAAAGAACTGCAAATTTATTGATTACACAAATAAACTTACGTTACATAGAGCAAAAATGAATTCAAATGTTAAACGGAATGCACTCACTCACTTTTTCACAAAGCTAGCTAAAAATAATTATTTTTAAAACCACGAAAAAAACTAAGGAAATACTGGTCAATGCAACGTATCATCAATCTAGGGTGGGATTCTGGAGAATTGTAGATCTAGTGGAGTCTGGGTGCTAGAAGACCTCTCTCACTCTCACCATTGGAACACAGAACCACACTCCGTCGCGACATATGAAGGACTGCTCCAAATTCGATGTGACCCCATTCTAACACTGCTAGGCGGTACTTGCCGGGAATGACAAACTGCAGTCGAACCCTCGCCCTCAGGTGTTTGTGACTCACGGTAGAGCCATCCTTGTTTACAAAGGAACTTTGGCTCGACCTCCTGTGAATACTTTTTCAGTCTACTCCTTTGTTTCTTCTGCATGGCAGCCAGTGTCAGGTCAGAATGTTGTTCTTGGACACCAATTTGGCTACACATCAGATCTTGCGGCAATTCAAATGGTCACTGGGGCAATACAATCTGGAGCCTCAGTCATGGCTCACCTGCGTTTCTGCAGCCGAAGTCTGAGTAGCGTCATCTTCGCTGCAACTATCCTTGACACTGGGAATATTACTTATGATTAGGCCAAATAAAGGTTCTGGCATGACAACTGCGACTGTCGTACCAGTGTAAAATGGAGATGCCACCTGGATACATGCCTCAGGAACTGATCTCACTGATCCATCAGTAAGGTTTGCATGGATCTGTTGACCTGTGTACTGCTCAGGCTGAACTAGACTCTGCTTTGATGTGAGCAACCTGAGGACCCGTTGTCTCTCAGGACCTTCACAGGGATGTCTCCCACAAACCCTGGCTGGCATCAAGGAAGGCACTGTCACCTGTGGGAGGGCCTAGGAGGAAGCAGCTAGGCCACTGATTAGGCTGTTGAATAAATGATGCGTGGGAAATATAGTGCCCCTGAGAATTTGAAACTTGAGGCGTCGTGACTCACTGCCTGGGAAGATGGGAACACAACATTCAGTGGAGGGGTGTTCACTGGTTCACTGTGGGTATCAGAGAATCAGTGAGGGAGCAATCATACAGGTAGGGACAGCACCACCGTGCTGCTGCCGAGGAATGAAGGCCACAAGGTGTCGCCTCCTGGCTCCTATTCAATTGAGCTGGTGGCAAAAGGACAGTCCCGACATACCTGTTGCGTGGCTGATACTGCAGCTGGTTAGGGTGCCTGTTGTACTGCCTGCAAGCAGGTTACTGTGTATTTTGCCCCTGGTCCTTCTGCGGTTTGCTTGGACCTTGGCCATTACTCTGAGAATGGCCTTAAAAGCTGGGATTCAGTCTGATATGCAGCTTCCCAGACTTGGCTGCATCTTCTCTGCTGTTCCAGGTGTTTTGCTTACGAGTTTGGTACCCGTAAGAAGTGAAGAATGTATCAGCCTTTTTCCACCATTTATTTGCGGGCATCTTTCACCTGGCAGATCTTAAGCTGTGCTATGAGCTCAGCAGGCCACGACCTCTCTAGCTGTGTACACAGCATAGAGGTCAATTATCCCCTCTAGCGTGTGAGGGGGTCTCATCTTTTTCTTTCCATCCACTCACCTAAGTAAGAAAGAGACTGGTCGAAGAACTGAACAGCTGTCTTCCTTGTCTTGGAGACGAGCTCGCATAAAGTGAACCTTGCAGTCGTCTACTGTGAGATCATGGCCTTAATGAGTGCGGCTTTGAGCATCCTCATACGTGAGATTGTCTCCATGTAGGTCTGTGGAGAATATCGAGGGCAGGGCCCTCAAAATAAACTAAGAAATTTGGAGCTGCTTAGCTGCCTCATCCAGTTTGATACACACCTGCCGCGTCCTCAAAACGAGCTATGTACGGCTCGATTTGCTCGCTTTTCTTGCCTTCTCAAAGAAGGAAGCTTGATGCGTGGGGTCGCCATGCGGCAACATGTGCAGTATAAACGCTCAGAGCTTGGACCAACTGCACCAGATGTATCTGAAGCCAAGGCATCCCTGCTTGAGCTTCAGCACTTCAAGTTCAAGGTTTTTCATAAGCTTCTCGCTCGGCACGTTCGTGCCCTCGTTGGCTCTTGCATTGTTCACGCTCATATTCGCGTTGTTCTCGCTCTTGTTCGCGCTCTCTTTCACGTTGTTCGCGCTTGTGTTCGTGCTGTTCGCCCTCGCGTTCATGTTGTTCATGCTCATATTCGTGCTCTTTCTCACTCTGCTCTCGCACATATCCACGCTCTCTTTCACGTTGTTTGTGTTGTTCTCGCTCATATTCGCGCTGAATCTTACGCTCTTCACAGAGCATCATTCTCGCACTGCTTGCTCCTGATTATGCCGTGAGAGTATGTAATTTCTAATTTCCTGTGGATTGGTAAGTCCCATGTCTTTGGCTTCCTGTAAAAATACGGCGGTAGTGATGACGCTAATTTACTAAGCAAGCCAGAACTGAGTACTGACTGCTGCTTCGCAAACGAATGCTAATAAATTTAACAAGCAAAGAAGATAGACACAATCTAGTGGTGACCAGTCTTATCTAGTTAACTGGCAAAGAATAAAGCAAAACAGTAAATGACCGGGAAGACTCAATAATTAACGCAATGGGTAACAAGTGACTTCCCAGGAGCGAATAAAACTGTCTGGCGTTACCAAGAATAAAGTACCAAATAGTTAAGTACTCTATGGACGACGGAAGCAGAAATCTACCTGGTAAATCCAATGGTAAACAATTCAGTAAGCTTGTGCCTATAACCTTTAGATATTATAACTAATAACTAGCTGAGTGAGTTTTATTTCGTTAATAATAGTACTTCAGGAGTTAAATCCTGAAATGAGGTCGCCAGTTGTCAACGGGGTTTGTAATTTAGAATGTGTGTAATCCAAAATTTAATGGAACGTTAATGATTAATAAATTTATGGCAAATAGATCGCCATTTTATTCCGGCTGGAATGGCCGATTCTCAAAAGATGAGAATTAACGCTGTCTCTCTCTACAGTACACAGCGGACATTAAGTACTCACAAATGCTGTACAGTCGGTACCTACAGGCCCCTGAGAATTTTACCCCCGACAATCAATATTTAATATTAATAACAGGAATTCTTGCTGAAGTTTAACCCCTAGCCAGCACAACGGATTTCAGAATTAATATGAAAGAACTGCTTTAAGTATAGTTATGAAAAAATAAGTACGTTGTGCGAGCTAAGATAAGCAGACCAAAAGAAGTTCGTTGTGAAATAAAACACGAATAACAATTAAGCTCAAAGGAAAGAACTGCAACTGATTGATTACAATAAATAAATTTACGTTACATAGAGCAAAATGAATTCAAATGTTAAACGGAATGCACTACCTCCACTCTTTCAAAAAGCTAGCTAAAATAATTATTTTAAAACCAAGAAAAAAACTAAGGAAATACTGGTCAATGCAGCGTATCATCAACGAAGGGTGGGAGCCTGGAGAACTGTAGATCTAGTGGAGCTCCTTGGGTGCTAGAAGACCTCTCTCACTCTCACTAATGGAACACAGAACCACACTCCATCGCGACATATAAAGCGACTGTTCCAAATTCGATGTGTGGGGTAGGATGCCCAGGCCAGGCCGGAAGCATATGGCCAATGGTTGAGGCAAGCATGGGCGAACAATATAGAAATAATAAGATCGCTCAGTAGAGCACTCCTAATGACGTGCATTAGAACAGTCACTCTTGAAACAGTGATGAATGCTTTGAAAAAAGTATACCATCGAAATGGAGAGAGAAACGGTTAACTGAACGAAACACAGTGAGTTTTACACTAAAGTTCTTGTGGTTTGCTCACAAAAGGAAAATGTCGCGAATTTGATTTGTGACACTAGTCAACAATAGTCGCTCCACCACCCTTCAGGCATTCCACAGCACACCCACCCATACCTGCAGCTTTCCCTGTTTTCATCTCCTTTACTGCCTTCTCCACTTCCTCCTTCGTGATCAAAGAATCATTCAACTCTCCCAACACATTTATTCCTTGCACCCTTCCATCCACCACAATCTCTAGATGCCACCCTTTCCTCCTCTACATTTAACAATCATTCAAAATACGCTGCCGAACTCTTCCTTACTGCATCCATCTCAACATCCTTCCATCCTCTGCTTTTGCTTGCTCTTCCTTCCCAGACTCTCCCTTTCACACCCTTTTCACCTCCTTCCAGAACATATTCTTTTTCTGTTGAAAATTCTTAGTCAGCCACCTACCCCACCTCTCATCTGCTGCTATTACAGCATCATGCACAGCCCTCTTCGCCCTATTCCTCTTTTCCTCTCTTATACCTCTCATATGACACCTCATCCTCCCCTCTGCAGCCACACTTCATATGCACTTCTCTTCTCACCCACATAACATATTTACTTTCTTGCACCACCATTCGCTTCCTTTTCTTACACCACCACCCACACGTCTCACACCACACATCTCTTCAGCATGTCCCACCTCACAGCACTCTTAAACAACTGCCATTCCTCCTCCGCACTGCCATTTTCCTGATCTTTCACTGCGTTCCACCTACATCTTTCAATTTCTCCTGATGCTCAATCATATTCTCTCTCTTTTATCCAACTCTCTCACTTTCAAAACCTCCCTGCCACAATCTAACCCTCCTAGCTCTCACCCATCTCTGCTACCTACTCTTAAGTTTCCCCTCCACCAGGTAGTGGTCAGGACATACCTCCACCCTCCCCTCTCAGAACTTCTCACATCCAACAATCTTCCTATTACATTCCTAGACACAACCACATAGTCCATCAAAGCTCTATCAACAACCCCTCCACCCTCCCTGTCTAACCCACTTATACTTATAAATATCTTTCCTGTCATACAGCGTATTTCCAATCACCATCTCTCGCTCAATGCACATCCCTATCATTCGTTCCCCATTTTCATTTCTTCCAGGCACACCATGTGTACCAACCACACCTTCAACTGCTACATTTCCCATCATAGCATTCAGATCTCCCATCATTGCCACATTCACAGTCGCTCCAAAACTCTGCAGACACTCATCAAGATCATTCCAGAAAGACTCTCTCTCTTCCTCATCCCTTTCACTACCAGGCCCATATGCAATCACAAACACCCACACCTCATGTTCAAATTTCACTTTCACCCACATCAGTACTGATGACACCTCCTTCCATTCAATCACACACTGCTGTACTTACGGACTCACTAACAAAGCCACACCCTTCTCTTGCCCTTCCTCTATCAACACCTGACAATCTTTTGCATTCACACTTCCAAACATAGATTCACCCTTCTCTTTCATCTTCGTTTAACTCCAAAGCCAACACATCCAACTTTCTTCCCACAAATATCTTCCCAGTCTCCTCCCCTTTTAGCCTCAATCGTACTACATCCAGGCACATTCATAGACCCAATATTCAGGGTACGGGAATAACGTAACTCCCCATCCCTTTCTCTGGCCTCTCTTTTAGGAACTAAAAGGCAGTGGTGAGGGTCCCTAGTCCCCTCACCCCGTCCCTTTTAGTCGCCTTTGGTGACACGCAGGGATTACAGTGACAATACTGTGTAAATTGATTAATTACAATAAAATAACTTTACTTTATGAGTCTCAAAGGAACTCAAAAAGGGAATTCACGGTCACAGAGAGGACTCATGAATTGAAAAAACAAAGGGAAAATACAGTCACTCGCTCATTCGTGCCGATCAGACTTAAGTCTAGAAAAAAAGAACGGAAATACTGGTCAGTGGATGGAATGGAGCTGATGCTACGAAAGACTGGGTGTCTGCGTGTTAAAACACCAAACGCTGCTAGTTGCTGCTAAGCTCACTTTGTCGATCACCGTCTAGGTGGAGATCCAGGAAATCGCTGTAGCCAACGCAGACGCTGCTCTCTATGCTGGGCACAAACGATCCTACACTCGAGGCGGTCCAAAGCTCACTGAGTTCAAACTGGGAAGGGGGTGAGAGATGGCTGTGTTTGCCAGAAGTAGGCATGGCCTAACTTCAACAGTCGAGGGAGAGAGAGCAAACGATAAAACCACGCATTAAAATCACTCGGTGAAAGCACTAATGTTGTGCATATGAATGGTCACTTATGAAACAGTGACAAATGTTCTGAAAACCACCCCGATCGAAGCGTATACGAGAACAGTTGAACTGAGTGATGCCCAGTGGGAATTCTGCTAGAGTCCGTGATTTTCTCACCAACGGCACAATGTCACGAATTTGTATAAATACACAATCGCGCGAATCAGTGACATCATGCCCTTATCAAAATCAAATTTTTCTTGAGAAAAATTTTATTGGATATGTATATATAAATCCCAACTCAGTCACAAGAGATCTCACACTGTGCAGTGTGTACATTCCTGCTACAGATGAAAATCACAGTTGTCAATGAGCAGAAAAAAAAAAAAACTCGTATTTACGTTAACAGAAGCAAGCTTGAGGAAAAACTCTGTAACGACAGTGAAAAATCCTGTACTCAGGTCAAACTGGACAGTAATTCCCTAAATTTACATTAACAACTAATTGTTATGTAGCGTGGTGTATGTGATACACGGTGTAGTAGTGACAGTTGTAGTGTAACTGCACCTATGTGTAAAATGACATGATACGAAATTAAAGTAAACGGAGATGATTGAGGCAGAAGAGAAGAGGCAGCAGCATGCATCAGAGACAATCAGCTGATCCGCACAGCAAAACTGCTACACCCGCCAGCTGTACCTGCAAATCAATCAAGGTGAAGCATCAAAAGTGTCGGTGCACCAAACAAATTTTATTAAATTACAATATCTCTCTCTGCCTAGTAGTCAGTACATATGCTACAAAAAGTACACTATTATTTTCTTAACAGATACATTATTAACGAGGAAATGTAGTCCTTGGATTGCTCAAATCTCTCAGAACAGGCAGTTTACTGGTTAAACCTAACTCTACACTTACGATTAATATCGGCAAGCTGAGAATCCCTACACAATCTCAGGTATGTCACATTTTAACACCCAACATGGTGTGAACAATCATGTGGACAATGTGCATTCTCCAGGAATCCTCAGAGAGGCCCACAGCTCGAAACACTCCACAAGGTAATTCAGACACAGCCTTGGATTGCCTCTGCGGGGTCCTGAACTTTCCCCTTAACCTACGGTACATAAGTATGTACAGGCCCTGGACATAATGTGTCCTGTGGGGCCAATGGGCAAGATGTCAGGTCTGCACCCACATTACCACTGCCCTATCTCTCAACTGACTCAGAGATTATGGATTTGGATTCATACAGCACAGGAAGGACATGTCCCTGATTGGTGGAATGTTGACACACATTGCAGGAACGTATGAACCTATCTATTACCTGTCCCATTCCTGGCCATAAAAAGTCAGCACGGATATGGTCCTGGGTTTTCCTTTTGCCCATGTGACCTCCTGACGCTGAACAATGACCCCATTCTAACACTGCTTATGATACGAAGTGGGAACAACAAACTACAGTCGAACCTCACCCTGGAGTACCTGTAACTCATGGTAGAGCCGTCCTTGTTTACAAAGGAACCCGGCTTGACCTCCCCGTGAATACTTAATCACTCTACCCTTTTGTTTCTTCCGCACAGCAGCAAGTGTAATACAGAATATTGTGCTCTTGGACAACATCTTGGCCACAAATCAGACCTTGCAGCAATGCAAATGGTCACTGGGGGTGACACAGTTTGGAGCCTTGGCCATGGCTCATGTTACTGCAGCCAAAGTCTGAGTAGAGTCATCTACGGTGCAGCCATGCTTGGCACCAGGCGCTGTCTATTAGCTAGGTCGTCAAAGGTCTTATCATGAAAACTGTAAGTGCTTGTACCAGTGTACAATGGAGATGCCACTCTGGATACGTGCCCCTGAGGGAACAATCTCACGATCCATCAATAAGCTGAGCTTGGATCTGTTGACCTGTGTACTCTTGAGGCCGAAATCCACTCTGCCTGAGTGAGGAAAACCTGAGGAACCATTGTCTCTCAGGATCTCTACAGGAACGCCTTCCATAAACCCTGCTGAACAAGGAAGGCACTGTTGCCCGTGGGAGGGCCCATGGAGGAAGCAGCCAGCCATTGATAAGAATTCAGGAACGAATGATGTAGCAAATGTGGTTCTCATGAGAACCGGATGCTCGAGGGGTTGTGCTCACCATCTGAGGAGTTGAAGCACTGACCAATTATGGTAGAGAGTTCACCGTCACTAGGGGGACTAGTAAACTGTGGAGAAGTACCTGTACTGGTGGGGACGGCACCACTGTGTGCTTGTTGTGGAATGAAGGCTGGCGTTTGTCTCCTGCCCCCAATATATTGGGGCTGGTGCTGAAAAGGATTGTCCCGTCTCATCGATGCGTATTGATACTGCTGCTGGTCAGGGTACCTAGTCGTACCGTTTCTGAGCAGGTTGCTGAACATTCTGCCCTTAGTCCTTCTTCTGGGTGGTTTGCTTGGAATCTTGGCCATTATTTTGAGACTGGCCTTGATACTGGGGTTCAGTGTGAGATGGTTTCCCAGACTTGTCAGCTTTCCTGTTCCAGGTGTGTTGCTTACGAGTTTGGTACCAGTACGCAATGAAGAATGCATCAGCCTTCTCCACCATTTGGCTGGGATCTCTTACCTGGCAGATTCTAAGCTGAGCCATAAGCTCAGCAGGCCACGACTTTTCTAGCTGCGTGCACAGCATAAGGTCAATTATCCCCTCTCGCTGGAGAGGGCTCTTCATCTTTCTCCATCCACTCATCTGGCGCAGAAAGCTGATCGAGGAACTGAACAGCAGTCTCCTTTTTCTTGTAGACGTGCCCTCATAAACTGACTCCTGGCGTCGCCAACTGTGAGAACGAGCAATTTGATGAGTGCAGCCTTCATCATCTCATAATTGAGATTGTCTCCATGAATTCTGTGGAGAATATCGAAGGCAGCGCCCTCAAACAAGCTAAGAACTGGAGCCTGAAGCCAAGGAGTCTCACTTGAGCTTCAGCATCTAAAGTTCATGTTTCTCACGTGCCTTGCGCTCAGCACGTTCGTGTTCACTTCTCTCTCACGTTGTTCTTGCTCGTATTCACGTTCTCTCCCGCGTTGTTCTCGCTATTATTCACATTCTCTCTTGCGTTGTTTGGATTGTTTTCACTCTTGTTCACGCTCTCTCTCACGTTCCTTGCACTGTTCTTGTTCATGATCGCGTTGATTTCTACGCTTTTCACTGGCATCACTCTCATGCTGCTGTTCAAGAGTGAACTGAGAGAACACATAATTTCTAATTTCCTTGGGGTCAGTAAGCCCCATATCTTTGGTTTCCTTTTACAAGGCTATAAACAGCCATGATGCTAACTCAATTAAGGTTGAGTAGACTAAAGACTGAGTACCGACTGCTGTTTCACAGAGAAAATGTTAATTATCAAAATTAAAGAATATAGTAATAGGCTGGTGCAGACTCAGTTATATCTAGTTAAACTGGTAAAGAAAGAAAATAAGAAAATGACTGGGAAAACTATTATGTAAAATTAATAGAGATAAATCAATAACCACCAGTAAGATAGTGCCTATAGACTTTAATCATAACAAACACCTAAAGGTGAGTGAGTATTATTTCGTTAATAACTTTAGAGTTATGAGTTAATATCCTGGTGAGGTTGCTAGATGTTATTAGGGGGACGTGAATTTAAGAATTAAAAATTGCTTGATATTCCTCATGAAAGTAGAGACAAGGAATTGACTCAGAAAATCAAGTAGTAAGTTTTACTTTGTTCTGGCTTGATTCCGTCGATTCTCTAAGGACAAGAATTTATAAACTTTCTCAAGAATACATTAAGTAGAGACTTATTTACTCACGAGCGCTGATTGTTAGTACTGTTAGCCTCTTGAGAAAGTGATTCCACCCCTGACAATCAATAACTAATACTACTAATAATGGGCAGGTTCTTGCAGGTGCTTAAATCCTGGCTGGCACAACGGATTTATGTTTAAATATGGAAGAACTGGCTTAAATACAAGTTGTGAATAATGCAAAGAGTTTGTGCAAACAAGGAGTGGCAACTAAAGTAAGCTTAATGTGGAGAAATAAAACACGAGTTTAAATTACATTAAGCTCAAAGAAAAGAACTGTAAATTTATTAATTACAGTATAATATATTTACATTATATGAGTCTCAAAATGAACTCAAAAGGGGATTTAACGGTCACAGAGGGATCCACAATTCAAATAACAAAGGAAATAAACTCACTCGATCATTCCAAAGCTGATCAGACTTAAGCCTAGAAAAAAAGAATGGAAATACTGGTCAGTGGATGGAATGGAGCTGAAGCTATGAAAGACTGGGTGTCTGCTTGTTGAAACACCAAGCGCTGCTAATTATGCCATAAGCTCACTTCACCGATCACTGTCTTAGCTGGAGATCTAGGAAATCGCTGTACAACAGAGACACTGCTCTCTACGCTTGGGCACAAACAATCCTACACTCGAGGCGGTCCAATGGTGACTAAGTTCAAACTGGGAAAGGGGGTGAGAGATGGCCGTGTTCGCTATAAGTAGGCGTGGCCTAATTTCAACACTCAATGGAGAGAGAGACAACGATATGCACACACACAAAATCACTCAGTGAATGCATTAATGTCGTGTATAAGAATGGTCACTTATGAAACAGTGACAAATGTTCTGAAAAACCATCCCGATCGAAGTGCATATTTGGATGGCTGAATAGAGTGATGCCCAGTAGGAACTCCACAAGAGTTCGGGGTTTTCTCACCAAAGTACAACGTCACGAATTTGTATAAATACACAATCGTGCGAATTCGTGACAGTAAGGATCTGCAATGTCTATCTCTATGCTGACACCAAGATTTTTACAAAAAATTATTATGATGCCGATTGTAACAGGATGCAAGAGGATATAGTGTAAATCAGAAAATGGTCTAAAGAAAGGTTGCTGGTATTCCTCCCCCAAAATGCAGTTATATGGGGACTGGAAGGGACAAATGTTGAAAAAAATATATATAAGATGGAGGAAGAAATGAAAGATATACATTCCGAAAAAGACTTTGGTGTGGTGATTGATGGTGACTTAAAAGTCTCAGAACATACGGGAGAGAAAATAGATGAGGCAAACAAGATTGGGGGCCCCATAAGCAACAATATTCTCTGCTCTGAAATGAAGAAACCATTAAACCTCTGTTTATTGCCCTATTTAGGCCGTTGTTGAATATGTTAAATCAAGCTTGGTGTCCTTATAAGATGAAAGATATTGAGGCAATAGAAAATAGACAGCAGAGGGCGACGAAGTTGATTCCTGCTCTACGAGATTTGTCATATGAGGAGAGGTTAAAGAAGCTGGGATTTACCCACTTTGGCTTATAGACGCATAAGAGGTGATATGATAAAGGTTTTCTAAATTTTATCGGGATTTCCATGATCTTATCCTGGTCTGTATATACTTCCAAAATATTTTAGAATTACTCTTTGCCATACTTGCTACACCCTTTCCTCCTGTGTTTTTACAGCTTTTCGTGTTTCTCTTCTGACCTGATTTCGAGTTCGTCTATATTCCATTTCAATTTTGGAAAGGAGCCAGAGAATGCTGTTGATTGGAGACATGAATGGCAAAGTTGGGAATGTACGAGTGGATGGAGTGGTTGGTCAGTGGGGTGTGCCAGCTGAAGTAGATGGGAATGGAAGTGCTTTGGTGGACAACTGTGCTTGTAAGGGGCTGGCAATAGTCAACACCTACCTTCGTCATAAGATGATCCACCGGTATACATGGAGAGTAATGAGGAGGATGGATGGTGAACTTGTTGAACGAAAGGCAATGATAGACTACGTGCGTGTGGATGAGCAAATGAGAAGACAAGTGTTGGATGCAAGAGTGTGGAGAAGGTGGGGGAATGGAGTCTCGGACCATCACTTAGTGATGGCCAAGGTAGAGCTGCAAAGAAAGTGGTTAAGGAGACGAGGGGGAAGACAGGAGGAAGCAGCTCCTGTGAGAAGAGTGGAGAATTTGCAAGATGGTGAGAAAATGACAGAGTATAAGAGCATAGTGGAAGAAAGATTGGGAGGGTACAGGAGCTTTTTCAGAGAAGACGGAAGGGGGTGGAAGACGTATGTAAGATATTCATTGAAGAGATAGGCGCAGCGTGTGAGGCGGTTTGTGGAGTGAGGAGGAGATGGCAAGGGTATGCAAGGGACAGCGTGGTGGAATGATGAGGTGAAACGAGCTGTGGAACAAAAAGAAGAAGGCAAATAGTGAATGAAGAAGGAGAAGAGGCAGGGGAGTAGATGAGAGAGAGAGAGAAGAGAGAGGTATATGTTAGCAGAAGAAGGGAGGTTAAGAGACTAGTGAAGGAGAGTAAGAAGAAAGTGGATGAAGAGTTTGGGAGGGAATCTGAGTGGTGAAATGGAGGAGGCGTAAGAAATTGATTTGGAAGGGAGGTAAAGAAAGGGAAGGCAGTGTGAAAGGGGAAAATAGCAGGGCAGCGAAAGATAGGAATAATAGATTGTTGGTGGAGAAGAGAGAGAAATTGAGGAGATGGAAGGAGCACTTTGAGGATTTGTTGAATGTAGAGAGTGAGAGTAGAGCGAGTATAAATGGTTGGGGGAATGTGGCTGGGAGGAGAAGAGATGAGAGGAGGGAGGTAGAGATCAGTAGGGCGGCAGTAGTGGAAGCGATGAAGAAGATTAAGTTGGGAAAGGTCCCAGGAATTGATGAAGTGTGTGGTGAAATGCTTAGGTATGGGGGTGAGATTGTTGTGGAGTGGATATGGAAGTTGTGTAGATTGGCTTGGGGTGGGAAGGGTTCCAGAGGACAGGAAATCAGGTATAATTATTCCTTTATACAAAGAAAAAGGGGAGAGAGAAGTATGTGGTAACCATAGGGGTATTTGCCTTCTTAGTGTGACTGGTAAAATATATGGTAGAATATTCATTGACAGGGTTAGGCATATGACAGAGGAGCTAGTGGGAGAAGAACAAGGGGGATTTAGGAAGGGAAAAGGGGGTGTATATCAGATATTTGTTCTAAGATGTTTAGTGAAGTATCTAGAGAAGGGAAGG
>NW_027643162.1:0-4995 GCF_032717465.1 Coenobita brevimanus | reverse complement strand
AAAGTGTATGCTGTCTTCATGGACTTGGAGAAAGCTTATGACAGAATAGATAGGCAAGGTATGTGGAAGGTATTAAGAATATATGGAGTGGAGGGAAATTGTAGAGTGCTGTGAAGAGTATGTACAAAGGGAGCTAGGGGCTACGGTGCGAGTGGATGGTGAGCTGAGTGAGTTTTTTTATCTCAATGTGGGACTGAAACAGAGTTAAAAGGGATGTCTCCATGGCTGTTTAATATATACATGGATGGAGTTGTAAAGGGAGGTGCAGGGTAGGGCAGTGGATGTGGGGGTGGCTCTAATGAATGTGAGGGTGAGATTTGGAAGCTTCCGGTGTTGCTGTTTGCTGATGATACAGTACTATTGAGTGAAGATGAATTCTGGAGTTGCAAGGTTTGGTGAATGAATTTGGGACAGTGTGTAGGAGGAGGAATCTGAAAGTTAATGTAAACAAAAGTAAAGTTATGATGTTTGAGAGGAATGAAGTCACAGAGTGTGCAGTGAGGTTGGATGGTGAGGATATGGAGAATGTGAGTGCATTCAAGTACTTGGGTAGTGTGATGAGTAAAGATGGAACTTTGGGGGATGAAGTGCATGAAAGGGTACAGCAGGGAAGGAAGGTTGCTGGTACACTGAAAGCAGTGATGAGAAATAGGGATATGAGTATGGAAGTTAAGAAGTCACTGCATGATAGTATTGTGATCCCTACCCTGACGTATGGAAGTGAGGCGTGGACCTTTGCAAGATGCGAACAAGTCAAGAGTGAGAGAGCAGTGGAAATGAGTTACTTGAGAGGAGCATGGTGTGGAGTGAATGGAGGGACAGGTTGACGAATGAAGAAGTGAAGGAACGCTGTGGGGTGGATGTGGATGTGGTTGAGGAAGAGTAGGAGAAATACACTGAGTGTGGTTTGGACATGTGAAGAGTATGGAGAATGGAAAGACTGACTAAGAGGGTGTATGTAGGGGTGAGGTGGAGGGATGGAGAGGCAGGGACCGAGGATGAGGTGGAGGGATGGAGCTGAGATGTATATGACGGAGGGGGGGGGGGGTGAGTTGGGGGAGGGTCGTCAAATGGTGGGTGACAGAGCGACTTGGAGGCGTTTTGTCTGCTGCCACCCTTTGCGGGATTAGGGGCGTCGGCCTATAGATAGAGGGACAGATAGAATTTTGGAAAGATCTTCATTGTCATCTTGTGAACATTGGGATTCTTTTAACTGCTGTAAAATACTCCATTACGTCTGTTTCTTTTGGATTTTTGCTCGTAATTTTGTATTCCTCGGAAAGGTTTTATTTGGATGACCAAGGTGACCTTTTTGATCCACTTTTATCTTTCTTCCTAGTACACATTCCTCCGTTGTCCCGGCTTACTGTACCGGTATCCCAACACATCTACCCATTTATCCTCTATATTTCCTTCAGATGATAATTTTTCTTTCCCCTGTTGGTCCAGTCTCATCCTGAGATCCTCATAATTACCTCTTTTCATACATGTATACAGTTTTCTTCCACTTCTGACCTCCTCCAGATCACAGCTAGAATAGATATCCAGGTAGTCACTTTTATCAACTGGACTTTCCGTCATTATGTTACTGATTATTGTTTCACCATTTGACAGTAAAAGGTCTGTAGAACATTTCCTTCGCAGTACCTCTAAACCTGGTTATATCATATACATGTTGGCTTAGGAAACCATCCCTTAATTTTTCTATAAGTTCTCTTCCATAGAAAGCATAATTTTGGTGTTCCATCCTCCAGACTCCAGTTACTCCAGTCAATTTTTGGTAGGTTGAAGTCTCCGCTTAGCACTTTATATCTTACTCTCAATCTCAGATATTTCATCCAATAGTTTTAACAGATCTTCCTTATTATCCACACTTGAACTTGAACTCCGATATATAGATGCAAAGAGCACATATCTATCAATTCCTGCAATTCAACACACAGATATTCAGTATAGCTGGACTTCAGATCTACTATCCTGAATTTAATATTTTTATCAACATATATCAAAAGACCTTTACCTGTGTCATTGGGTATTTTCTTCTCCAGACACACATATCCAGTTGAATTAGGAAGGAAACAATGTTCAGTGTTAAACAACACCCAGCACACGTTACTACCATACACCAAATACTGTCATCTCTACCCCCTCCCCCACCTCAGACCAGCTTCCAGAAGCATATCCACACTCAGATCACTCACCGCTCCATTCAGTCCAGTTAAAGACAACACACAGCTGCATGCCATACTGGCCTCCTGACTTATCCACCCTTCTGAATCCTATCTTCCTCGTGGGGACAGGGTCCACCTGGCCAGGCTGAGATGTGGGCACCATCCAGCCCTCTTAAGCTACCAGAAGAGGCTGGATGACTCCGTCGCTAATGCCTGTCCAGGATGCAACACAGCACCCCATACTATTAAGCACATTATGGAAGACTGCATTGCACACAATCACCTGCGCCAACAACACAACATACACTCTTTGAGAGCTCTGTGGGAAAGCCCGGTCTCGGCCATGGCTTTCCTAAGGGACTCGGGGCTGTTCGGCCAGACTGCCTAGGGAACAACTACTACTACTATTACCGGTTTAGACTAGCTTATCGAAGGTGTGTGTACACATGTGCGTGTATGTACGTATACCATTACATGTACAGGTAAGCCCTTAATTCACGCGAACTTTTTTCACACGATTTTGGTCATCCACGAATTTTTCGTACAATAATTAAAACATAAAATTATAGTATTCAAATAAATAATTTTAATATACAAGAGAAATAAATAAAATATAAAAATGCCTACCTGCTCCCCGTGTGCATACATATGCGTGTGTGTGTGTATGTGTGTATGGGAGGTCGGTCTACCACGCACCACAGTCAGTTTGAATCCGACGGCCGAACCATGCATGACTGGCCTATCGTTATTGTGGCTTATTTTTCTGCCTTCCAGTGATTGCTTGCCTTGTCTGCCAACATGGGGACTAAGCATTGTGCTAGTGATGCATGTGGTAACACACCAAAACGGACTAGTAAAGTGATGTTGCTGACAGAGAAAGTTAAAGTGTTGGACAAACTTCAGGGAGGAATGTCGGCGACAATTCTCCGTCAGGACGATTCCCCGTCATTTATTTACATACCAGTTTATTTAGCAAGTACAGTACATTAGTTTTTTACTTATATGCAGTATAAAATCCCCCTGAAAATTAGTTATTAAAGTTTTAATTAATCAATAATAAGTATATTAATAGAATGATGGGGAATTGTCCATGTTTTGACGGTGAATTGACTTGATGGTGAAATGTCTCAGAACCGTATGTTTGGGGTGAGTCAACTGTTCCTACAATAAAGAAGGAGAACCTAGCATACGGGAGACAGTGAGGGCTAGTGCTCCAGACTGCTAAAGTGTCTCCTCCTACGCCTGTGAATTGTTTTGGAACCTGTGAATTGTCTTGGAACCGCATGTTTGGGGTGAATGAGTCAACTGTTCATACAATAAAGAAGGCAGAATGTAGCATATGGGAGGCAGTGAGGGCTTGTGCATCAGGCTGCTGAAGTGTCTCCACCTACGCCTGTGCTTGTCAGGTTTCAGTGTTAAATTTCTTACATTTTTGTTGTTTTTCATACTTTATGCTAGTTTATAAGGTGTATGTAGTGCATAAACAGTATTATTCAGATGTAATATACTTAATAGACATGCGTAATTATGTGCACACAAGGGCAGAACATATATGCGAATTTACCACATACGCGAAGGGTCTGAGAACCTAACCCTTGCGTGAATTAAGGGCTTACCTGTATTTAGTACTAGGGTAATTGTCAGTGTTTAAAATTTTAACCCCTAAAGCCGGAGTCACTCATCTACCAATAATAATAAAAATAAAACACTTCTAGCCAGTCCCCTATGATTTTGTTATGATATTCCAGTGTTTACCTTAGACTTTAGCGAAACAGTAATGATGTGAGGAAAATCATGACAAACTTTATCAAACCATGATTGACTTTTATTACCACTTACTTTTATAAAGCTTACTGATATAATGTCATGAGTCATTTCACAGCATAGCTACACAGTTTGCAACCGCAAAACGTTCGCTTGCCAATGCACTTAGCATATGATTATCACAAAAATATCACTAAATCACTAGTATTTTATCACAGTAATTCACAGTATAATATCAAATAACACTTTCAGTCACTCTAGTATGATTTTAGTGCGATTTGGGTGCGTATTACTTCGTATTATTTACGAGATAGAAAAAGGGGGGGGGGGCAAACCAGATTAGACCAGCTCATCAAGGGTATGTGTACACGTGTGCGTGTATGTATGTATACAATTATTTAATACTAGGGTAATTAGCAGTGTTTAAAAGTTTAACCCCTAAAGTTGGAGTCATTCATCCACCAAATGAATTTTTCCCCATAAGATATGTTTCAATCAGAGCTATATCAAATAGCGTGTGCTCGCACATCCACCATATAGGCACGTTAATTGGGACCAAGGTGTACATACTGAACAACCATGGAGACATGACACATCCCTGTTTAAATCCAACGTTCAAATAGAAAAATTCACTCAGTTCACTATCCACACGCACAGCAACCTTTGCACCCTCGTACATACTCTTCACAGCATTCAACAACTTCCTGTTTACTCCATATCATCATCATCATCATCATCCAGACTTCCTTTCCCCCCCTAGGGCAGCGTGAGGAGTAACAATGTCCAGACAGCCTCTCAATCCAACGGGCCACGCTTTCATTCACTCATTATTCAAGCCCCCAGAATCCTGGCTCTATCTATCTATCTTTAGCCCGATGCCCTAATCCAGCAAAGGGTGGCTACAGACAAAATGCCTCCAAGTTGCTCTGTCACCCACCATTTGACTACCCTCCCCCAACTCACCCCCTCCTCCTTCATATACCTCTCAACTCCATCCCTCCACCTCATCCTCGGTCTACTCCTCCCTCTCCCTCCCTCCACCTCACTTACATACACCCTC
>NW_027643161.1:0-24161 GCF_032717465.1 Coenobita brevimanus | reverse complement strand
AGTTTTATTCACTCAATTTTCTCCCAAAATAAATGCATTGCCTAGCATATGTTTATTTCTTATTTATTAATAGTATATATTTTTTACTTATACCAATAAGGCCTAATAGGATGAATATGAAAAGTGTCAATCAGTCGTATAATCCAGCTAAAAAATATGAAAATCTGTGGTGAAAACCAGAACAGAGGTGGAGTAAGACTGAAATTGAACGGGAATAGAACGTGTGATGAAAGTTCATGGGGAAAAGTGACCCATTTAATAATATCACTTTCCAGAGAAAGTAATTACAGACCTATCACCTATTTACATGGTAATGCAGAGTTTTTCAGGGCAAATTGATCAAGATGCTGCCTAAACACAGCACAACAGCTTTGCATATATATGCCTCATGCCTCTTCTGTGAGGGGTTGAGAGAATATTTTTGACATTTGGTCTTGTCCATACAAATGTGTGAAATATTCTTGGGAAATGACAAGGCAGGAAAGTTAGTCTAATTTTCAAGCATCTGAACCAATGGAAATATTATTTAAATAGTGAAGTCCTGTATAGTGATATATATATTTACTAAAACCATTCAATATACATAATACATAAACGTAATAAACCAGTTACAGTTGATCATTGTACTTATTACAAGGGAAAAATGTTATTTAATGAAAATTAAGAAATATGTTACAGTACATTGTACCCTAAATGTAAACGTTTATTCCCTTTAATTTAAAATCTTCAGGAATAATAATAACATTTTAGTTTCAGAAAGAATAGAGAATTATAAAATTTATAATTTATTAAGACTACAAAAAATATCATTTTTTATCACTGTTCCATCAAATCAGAAATATTATTTAATTTTATCTTTTAGGGAGCAGCCATTATAACTTTCTTATGCATGTATGATTACATATGGTTTTGTTTCATTTATGTCTCTCACAGTGTATTGAATCTTGGCCAAGTAAAAGCACACTAAAATACCTGACATGTTACTTTATTTGTCCTTATCTGACATTTTGAATGTAGCTATGGTATTGTGGGACAGCATGAAATAGAGCTTTATATACTGGTAAATTTTTATAGATTTTCAAATGTACACAATTTGATTACATAATTTGGAAACTTGGGACGTTATATATTTATGACATTTATGACATTTATGACTGATTTATATCACTGTCTTATCATAAATCATTTATGACATGCTTTTTTCCAACCCTGCGTGATATTGTTTATGTTTCCTTTCCTTCCATATTTCTGACTCAGTCACATTTTCCTGTACAGCTGTTCTTCATTGACCACTCCAGTAAGACAACGTCATTCATGGACCCACGGCTGCCGATTGACTTGTGCCTTTTCATCAACCCTTCTAAGCTTGCCCTCCCAAGTACCCACCATCGATCGTGCCCCATTCTCCTGCTGCTGCTCACCCCGATGATGATGCTTCCAGGGTTAGTATAGAGATTAGAGGACAGTAGAGAAAGGTGTTGTGTTTTAGAAGGAAACCTAGTCTGGTTAGTGAGGGTTTGGAATATAAAAGAAAAAGAGTTGCGCTGAATCCTAAAGTTCAGTAGAGTTTTGGATTGAGAGCATGGAGTATAGGGACCCAGCTTAGTAAGAGAGAGTGGTTACAGATAATACCTTTTTGTGTTATGTTAGTCAGTCATATAAGTACATACAGTAAACTCAAAATTATCTGTTGTTGCAGTATCCAGCCCAGCGCAATATTTGTTCAGCGCTGCTGACTCCAAAGCCTCTGTTAAAGCAGTGTCTGTCAATACTGTATTATGCAACATCCGGGGCTGGAACAGGACATAACTGGCTGTTCTATAAATATATTCAGCATTGAGTTTTTTTTTTTTTTTTTTTTTTTTTTGAGGGAAAGAGAGGAACCAACTGGCCCTTAAATGTTACCCAACTAGCACTTTGTATTACTGTACTGTATCATTATTTTATTGTATTATATGCATAATTTTTTTCTTTTACTCTTGATTCGGCGGTGTTGCTGCTTTGCTGATGATACAGTATTGTTGAGTGAAGATGAATGGGAGTTGCAAGGTTTGGTGAATGAATTTGGGACAGTGTGTAGGAAGGAGGAATCTGAAAGTTAATGTAAACAAAGACAGTAAAGTTATGAATTGTGTTTTGAGAGGAATGAAGTCACAGAGTGTGCAGTGAGGTTGGATGGTGAGGATATGAAGAATGTGAGTGCATTCAAGTACTTGGGTAGTGTGATGAGTCTAGAGGATGGAGACTTTGCGAGGGATGAAGTCGCGTGAAAGGGTACAGCAGGGAAGGAAGGTTGTTGGTACACTGAGAAGCAGTCATGAGGAAATAGGGAGGTGAATATGGAAGTTAAGAAGTCACTGCATGATAGCATTGTGATCCCTTCCCTGATGTATGGAAGCGAGGCGTGGACCTTGCAAGAGGGGAACAGGTCAAGAGTGAGAGCAGTGGAAATGAGTTACTTGAGAGGAACATGTGAAGTGACGATGGAGGGACAGGTTGACGAATGAAGAAGTGAAGAGGAACGTTATGGGGTGGATGTGGATGTGGTTGAGAAGATCAAGAGAAATACACTGAGGTGGTTTGGACATGTGAAGAGAATGGAGAATGAAAGACTGACTAAGAGGGTGCTTAGGTAGAGGTGAGGTGAAGTGAGGGAGAGGGAGGGGTAGACCGAGGATAGAGGTGGAGAGGATGGAGTAGAGAGGTATATGAGGGAGGGGGGGTGAGTTGGGGGGAGGGTAGTCGGATGGTGGGTGACAGGAGCGACTTGGAGGCATTTTGTCTGCGGCCACCCTTTGCGGGATTAGGGCGTCGGGCTATAGATAGATAGATAGATAGAGCTCTTCAAAAAGTTTTTAGGATAGAGGTTCAAGATGGATAGTAACGCAATATCCGGCCCGATGTCGAGAGATATTGAGCCGATGGGGGGTACTTTGCAGTATCCCACATTTTGCTTTAACTAGCTTAGGGCTTGGCTGAACTGTGCCGGATAATTGGGAGTTTACTGCTAATAATGAGCTGTCATCAGGACTGCTTGTAGTGCAGTGTGTTGGTCATTAAAGAATTGAAGTAATTATTTGCTAAGCTAATATCCTATGGACCTGCCATAGATAATACAGTTTTTCTGCCGTATGCAAGAAAAATTATATTTTGTTTTATGATAGCTTTGCAGAAATTAGGTAACATCAGCACAGTAGTACGTTGGGTAAGCAATTATTCTTTTCTCTTCATTCAAGTCATTCTGTATGCATTAGTGTATTGCGGTGGATTCAGCCACTCAGCTCTTGTAGATGATATAATTTTTTTTTTTTTTTTTTTTTTTTTCAGTTATATGTTGTATATACAGTGCTTTACACAGGATAAAATATGGAGAAGTTTTGCATGATTGAACTGTTGTTATTAGAAATCACACTGACAGGCATGTAAACTTTCACTGTGTTGTCTCTGTATAAATGAATTTCATATTTTTATCTGCCTTGATGAACCACAGAGAGCACAGAACTGTATGTTAATAATGTTGAGTATTATTTTCTTATGAAACTCTTTCACATTAATTGTAAGCACAGCTATTCACTTGGCTCAGCACACACAGCTTTAAGAGGGCATCAGCAGGTTGTGCTTCTAACCCCTTCAGTCCAGTGATAACATGTTATATCTTATACTTGTCAGCTGCCAAACTTGCAATTTGCTCAGTTTTGGGGAGCCCCATGGTTCTGTAATGGGGATTGTAGTGAATGCATTATCAAACCACCTCCAGTTTCAAAAAGTCTCTCCTATAAGCCAGAATAATTACCTTTGTCAATAGCAAGATAAAAAAAGAAACACATACTTGGATTGGAAGGAGTTAAGTAAGGGCAGTGAATATTTGCAGAAATAGCTGTAGCATTGTTAAACAAATATTTACTAATGAAAATTAATACCTCCAGTCCCTGAGTAGAAAGTAATTACGCCTGTCTGGATGCCCTTCCCCCACTCCTTCACTGGGCCTCCTCCACCTCACCACTAACCTTTCACAGGTACCACATCCCCCCGCCCCGCCCACCTACCACTATAGGCAGTGTTTGTGGTGGCATACGCAGCTCCATGTCACCCCAAACATTCCCACTGCCTACAATGACAAGGGTGATTCCTTTGTATCCAGATTGCTTTATTGAGAACAGTATTGTATGAGAAGTACGACTGGTCATCTGCTGTGCCCAGTTAGAGTTTTTGAATATTTTTGATTCTAGTAATTTGTAAAAGCTTACACTTATTTACCAGTAAGTGTCTTGATTCTCTTTTTTGCACATGAAACACAAGTAATTTAAGTGTGATAATGGATGTCTTGCTCTCGAGTGAACAATAACTGATCACATACTAGTGTCCACAATATGCTTCCACTGTAAGCAGAACTTCTTACCATTGACTGCTTATCTTCCAGCTTATCTTTTAAAAGATAGAATATATTGTTGTTGTATACTGTTCATGTATAGAATCATCATCTTGTGTGCAGTAGGACCCCTGTAGATACATAATCAGTCACTTTACAGACTAAACTTGCAGCACCAAGAATCTGTTCATTGAAGAAAATAAGAACTCAAGTCTAATCAAAGAAAAGACCGGAATATCACTACTTCAAACAACCAGGACACACCACGACACTCCCCAACACCCACATACACAAGACAGTGGCGTACTACAAATACAAAAACTCAACACCCAGATAACAATAAAATATCAGAACAGCAAACACTAAACTGAAATAATTAATCTCCAAACACTTGAGCACAAAACAAACACCAGCAAACTCTACAAAAATACCTAAACAGCATCACACTTTTCAAGCAGTAACACTTTACACAATCACACACTGCCATCATAACAACAGACACCATACCTTCAAACAAACAACGAGCATGAACACTCTCATCAGTCACTTTTCATGTCAGCCATCTAAACTTCATCGCGACAGCTGATGTATCATCTGATGTAAGAGACAATGGTCTCCACATTGACCCAGACTTAAGCACCTTTCACTTACAACCAGACGAAGCAGAGCATCATGTTCAGCAACCTTAAGCACTCCATCTGCCTGGATGGACCAGACAACATAAGCAACATTCACCTGTAAACACCTTGGACCACAAGGCATACAAGCATATCAAACTACAGCTACTCACAGAACATAATATCCAACATCTTTGAGCATGTGCAGCTTCATCATCACTATCCCCAAACCCAAGCAAAGACCCCACGTTACTTTCCTCCACACTGCCCCATCACACTCCTCATGTACCCCCTCTAAAGTCACTTTCAGGCAGACCTGGTACTTACAAACTCAGTTACACCTCACACCTCCCTAGCCCCCATCACAGCACATGGCTTTAGGCCACTGCACTCAACAAACACACTTCTTACAGACCTTTACACAGAGAGGTTTGATGGCATGAATTCACATCCAGGCCACCACTGGAACACTCTAGTCACACTAGACATTAGCATGTAGCCTTTGATGCCATCCCCCTTCCCACAGCCTCTCAAACAAAATATTCAACACAAACATGCATAATAATGCAAAAAAAGATGGCTGACAGAACTACTTAGCAGGCATATGCCTCTGCGCATGTAACATGTTGCTAGTCAGTCTTCGAACATCAGAAACTTCACAAATGGCATCTCTGCCCCAAGGATCTGTATTTGTCCCCTACACTCTTTAACTTATACATGCATAACATACCCACACCCCACACACCACAGATACTTGCATAGCTTCCAATGCAGATGACCATAACACTTACATGCACACATCAAAATGCAATTACAGCTGCACACATCCTCTCAACCTTTACCTCAACATACCTTACATGAATGGGTTAACTACAAACAGACTCAAAACTAGCCTCTGCCAAATCTACAGTGTACCCTTCTCTACAAACTGGACAGCCAGAACACAAGTCACATTCCACATCTCACCAGTAAACAACACTCCCCTACCATACACACACACACACCCAAAATCCATGGTGTTCAACATACAATTTACTGTATATCAATTTCAAACAACACATCCCCAGACTTATTAGAAAATAAAATAACACCAAAACTCAGTGCCTTGAGGTCACTTGCCCATACAACATTTGGACACAACAAAGAAACCACCACCACAGTATACAAACAAATATACTACGTAAACAGTGATGAATTATGCAAGCCCTGCTTGGGGATCCCTAACCTCACTAAAACACACTACAACACTCTACTGAACCATAAAGAACAAGGCCCTAAAAATATTCACAGGCTGCACAGCTTCTACACCCACAGACCCCACATACATCAAGAAACCAAAGTCCTCAAAGTCAAGGATCTTCATGTAGACATGAAGAGGCACCCAAATTCTCACTGTAGCCTCCACAAACCCATAACATCCACTACACTACATGTGCAGCACATCCACCCACACCAAGGAACATCAAAACAACACCCAGCACATGATATCATATACAAATACTGCTTCATCTCTCTCCGTCGCCTTCACCTCAGACCAAGCTTCCCATGAGAAGCATATCCATACTCAGATCTTTCTCGCCACTCCATTCAGTCACATAAAGACATCACTTAAAGACAACACACAGCTGCATGCACAGCCTCCTGATGATCCAACCTTCTGAATCTCTATCTCCCTTGTAAGGACCAGGGATCATTCACTTATGGCCAGGCTGAGATGTGGGCATCAATCCAGCCCTCATATCGTTACCAGAAGAGGCTGGATGACTCGGGTCGCTGATGTCTGTCCAAAATGTAACACAGCACCCCATACTAATGCTTAAGCACATTATGGAAGACTGCCCATTTGCACACAATCACCTGCGCCAACAACCCACAACATAAACTCCTTTTGAGAAGCTCTGTGGGAAAGCCCGAGATCTACGGCCATGTAAGCTTTCCTTAGGGATCAGTGCTGCTCAGCCAGACTTCCTAGGGAACAACTACTACCTACTTCTGACAATGATGTGGTTTTAATTTGCATTGTTTGTAGGTTCTCCAGACCAAAATATTGTCCTGTCATCTTCTCGTTCATTTGTTTATTTATGGTGGATATATCTTTCAAGGCAGAAATCTTTGGAGAGAGCGAGAGTCATCATGACAGAGGTGGTGCTGTCATAAGCCTTCAACGTAACTTGCCAACATTTTGAAAAAGGATTTTGGAGCTTTTGAAAGAAAAGGGAAAATCAAATATTCTCAATAAAAGGTGGAGACAAGTACAGAAAATAAATCCTTATCAAGGCCTTGTGTTGAAGCCTGAAAGATGGCACTGAGATTGATGCGGAAACATAAAGTTGTAGCACTCAGCTGATCAGGGTGACACTCTCAAGGGGAATGGGAATGCCAGTGACAGGGAGAGCTGGAGCTCCTATTTCACGAGCTACTAGAATATCTGACCAGTCCCCCTTTTGCATGACCTCTTCAGTGCATAACAATCCAGAGAGGGAGGAAGTAGACCAGTATACTTTCTCAAACGCACACTTTTCCTCCTAACTATCTCATGCACTAGACCATATGTGCTTTACATATCACACAATGTACCCCACTGCGTCACAGGGGTTGACGCCAGCAACTGTAGGGCATGCGGCCAGAAAACATTGTCCCTGCTTCTTAGTGGTGGACACATTGTGGGAAGATGTGACCGAGGGCTCTGCCAGTATTGATTCTGGTGTCAGGATGGGATGGTGTTCATTCAAACTTTCTGTGCTCAGAGGGAGTACAGGGCATTGCAAGTCCCAGACAGCCACTTCCCATCCAACTAGAGATGGGCCAGAACCTGGGAGTAGCATCCCAGGAGGCTGCCTTATGTCATTGGGTGTATAAATGAGCGGATGGACAGTTACAGTGCCAGTGTGCACTTAGAGGGGTGTCCCTGTAGCTGTCAATACTAGCAGGGTGCCATGAGGTCACTGCCACCACTGGTCATGGCTGGGTGATTTATCGGTCCCAAATCCCCATGCCTGGACCTGTTTCAGGACTGTCCGGGTGGGTGGGGCCTGTGTTATGTCTCTCCCCATTATTTTATATTGACCAGTTATGACAAAGAAAGAAAGAAATTCAAAGCAAGTCTGAGGAAACTAAATCGCCCAAGGGGATCAGAGGAGTGTCATGTGAATGTGGGAAGTTTGAGGGGGTAGAATGGGGGAAGTAGTTGGTGGCATTCAGTGGGAGGTGGGTGGATGTGTGGATGTGTGTGAGAAGTCAGGAATATTGGGGAGGATCAGCAAGAATGATTGCTTTGAAAGGGATGGATGTTACAAGTTGTTTTGGCAGGGTAGGGAATAGATGGATACTGGTGGTGTGAGTGTGTTGGTTAAGGAGAAATGGGCAGAACATGTCATCAGTGTTATGTGAGCCAGTGAATGGGATAATAGTAGTGAAAATTTTGTTCAGTGAGATTATGTTTGCATTTTATCAATGTGGCAGTGTATGCTCCACAGAGTAGGCTTGGATGAGATAGAGAAGGATAGATTGTCGGGACATGACCTAATACCTTGTAGTAAGTGGTATGGTGGATGATGAGAAATGTAGTTTTGAGAGGGAACTTAAATATGGACATGTAAGTGAAGCAGCTCAAGGATATAGAAGGAAAAGTACATTAGGGGGATTTGGCACTATGGTACAAAAGAAGGAAATGAAGGAAGGGGAAAGGACACTCGGAAGTTTGGGAAGGCAATGAACATGATTGTGTGCAACAAGAAGTTTTAGGAATAGAGAGAATAGGTTGAGATTTTTGCAAAATGAGTCTGAGGAAATAGCAGCCAGGTAAACTATTTCCTGGTCAGAAGGAGCTGATAGGAGGATTTGATGAGGGATGTTAAAGTTATAGGGATCAAGGAGTGTGTGCAGCAATAAGTGCAAGTTATTGATATGTGATGTGGTACTTAAAGAGCAGGTAGATGTGTAAAGAAAGAGGACCTATCTGCATCTAGGTGGAAAATATGGAAGTTGAAAGAACCTTAGTCAGTAAGGGGATGTCTTCTACAGAAGGAGATGAGTAGAGTGGTGGCTGAACGAGGGAGGGGCATTGACACAGAAGCGATTAAATGAATCCGGTACAGAGTTCTCAAGAACAACCTCTTGAGAGTTCTGATTCAGGTAAGGTTTGGATGGACAAGGGGCCCTGTTTCAAGACATAAAGTAATTTTGGTGGTGGGATGAGGTGTAGAAGCTGTACTTAAGAAGGAGAAAAAGGCTTTTTCTGTGGGGAATGGAAATAGGGTGGTAACAAAGAGGAATATCTTGGCTGCTTTAAACTTTATATGTTGGGTTAAGAAAAGAGGTTTACAGGGCAAATTGAGTCTCAGAGACTTTTTACTTGTTAACCTAAATAAAGTGGAAAGGAAGAATCAATGATATTTAAAGGTGGCAAATAAGATGAAGAGGGAGAAAAAGGGATATCACTAGGTGAGCAGGTGTAAACAGTGAGGAATGATGAGGGAAAGGCAGTGGTGAACAGAGGGGATATTAAAGATACCTGGAGTGAGCATTACGACTGGTTGTTGAATGAGGATTTTGACTTAGGACAGGGAAGGTTTGGAGCCAGCAAATCTAGTGTTTGGCCCTTGGCCTTACATGATTGATGGTGCTCCTGTGAAGCAGAAGAGGTAGGCAGGATGCAGATTAAACAGTGGGGGAAGGCAGCCTTGGTGTGTCTGGGTTGACTGCTGCAGTGCTGAAAGTCTCAGGAGATATAGGAGTGGGGATTGAGTCACTGACTGGATACAAATGCAATTATTACCTGGATATAAGTGTGTGTTGTCCCAGATGATTAGCTGAAAGTGTAATTGTAAATATGTACAGGAGTAGAGGGTGATGCCCTGGAAAGAGGAAATTATAAAGGTATGAAGCATATTGGACCACATAATGAAGGTAATGGAGAGAGTTCTAGAAGATAAAATTAGAGAAAGAATGAATATTGATGAGATGCAGTTTGGGTGTATGCAAGGCAAAGGGACCACTGATGCCAAATTCATTGTTCGACAGCTTCAGGAAAAATATATAGGAAAGAAAAGGGAACTGTATTTTGTTTTTGTTAATTTGAAGAAGGTCTTAGACAGAGTCCCTAGAGAGGTGTTAAAGTGGGCTATGAGAAAGCTTGGGTTGGAGGAGTGGCTGGTTAGGGTGGTTATGTCCATGTAAGTGGGTGCTCGCACCCAGGTAAAGGTGATTGAAGATTTGAATGATGAGTTTTCCATGAGTGTTGGTGTGCACCAAGGGTCAGTCTTGAGCCCCTTGTTTTATTTTTGTACTTGAAACCCTCTCATGTGACTTCAGAAATGGACTTCGATGGGAGATGTTGCATGCTGATGCTTTGATGTTGACCGCAGAGAATGAAAGGGAGACAGAGGAAAGACTTAGAAAGTGGAGAGGTGGTATGGGGCTCAAGGGCTTAAGAGTAAGGCTGGTGGCAGTACTGTCAAAGAAGAGGGGGAGTGGCCACGTGCAATTTGCCATAAGGGCGTGGGAAGTAATTCCATCTTGTGCAGTGTTTGTGATAAGTGGGTGCATAAGAGATGTAGTGGTATTAGAGGTAGACCATTAGGTAATGCAAATTTCATGTGTGTGGTGTGTCAGGGAGAGGGTGTGGAGATTGTTAGGTTGAAAGGATTGAAGCTGCAGGTGAGTATGTTTAGTGTGTGAAAGAGTTTTTCTTTTTTTTCATTTGGGAGACACGTTATGTGCTGCAGGTGGGGCTGAAGCTAGCTCTGTGGCTAGACTGAGGAGTGGTTAGAAGTTTAGGGAACCGGTGCCTCTTCTGACATTGAGAGGGCTCTCCCTCTGTGCTAAAGGATCTTTGTATGTGGCTAGTGTTAGGAGAGTAATGTTGTATAGTAGTGAGATATTCGCAGGCTCAGACGTACACAAATGGCACTGATTAGGTGGATGTGCAGTGTGTCCCTGAGTGTGGGGTCTGGGGGAACTAGATGTTCTGATAGAGGAGTTGAGAGGTAGGATAGGACTGGAGTGTATTGGTGTTGTGATGAGGAGAGGTAGATGGAGATGGTTTGGCCATGTGGATAGGATGGGAGATGAAAATTGGGTACAGAAAGTGAGAAGTGTTAATGTTGGGGGTAGGGTAGCGAGAGGTTGACCGAAAAAAAGCTGGGATAAGGTCATTGAGTGTGACCTCAAGGATTTGGGACTAAATAAGGTAGTTGCCAGAGATCAAGCATCATGGAGAGCCGCCATTAGGTGACCAAGGCAGATGCATGCAAGCATGTTGGAGCCTTCAAAAGCAAAACAGAAAACAAAACGAAGTTATCTGCAACTTCTGAGGATGGCAACAGTGCATTGAAGTCTGCTGCAGTTAACAGCTGTAGGGAGACCAATTCAGGGGTCCGTATCATCAGGTTGTAAACAGAAGGAGCTAAAGCATATGCCAGTGCAACAATGATAATGTTTTGATTCCAGTGCTGTTTACCGAGTTCAGTATGTGGTAGGTTGGGGCACCCATCTTTGTGTGTATTTACCTATTTGTATTTACCTATATGTAGTATACAGGAATTGAGCAATGCTCGTGTCGTCCTGTCTCCATATCCACATTTATCAAGTCTACCTTTACACACATGAATGTTTTTCTCATGCACCACCTCTTTGTCTAAGTCGTTCCAAATATTTAAGAATATACAAAATTGTGATATACACGGAATGTACTATTCTCGTGGGTTTCAGTCGCTGTTTCTCAATAAGTCGAATTTAACTTTAAACTCGTTTAAGTTTTTAGACTGGACGATCTCTTTGTCCAGGATATTCCATAAGTCTATACTTCTGTAAGGAAAGCTATATTTCTTGATATCCTTCAAGCAGCTTGACTTTTTCAATTTCATTCCATGTCCTCTTCTTGCTCTCTTATCCCATACAAACAGATCTTCTTTGTCAATTTTATCTACTCCCACCATGGTCCTGAACACCGCAATCATGTCTCCCCTCTTGCTCCTTTCCTCTAACGAAGGCAAATCCAGTTTTTCCAGCCTCTCTCTGTATGACAGGTCTGTCAGACTGGGGACCATCTTGGTTGCTGTTCTTTGTATTCTCTCAATCTTGTTTATATCTTTCTTTTTGTGTGGGCACCACACTACCGCTGCATATTCTAACCTGGGGCGGATCATGGCCACTATCAATTTTTTCATCATTTCCTCATCCATATAATGAAATGCTACTCTTATGTTAGTCAAGAGTTTATAAGTCTCTCCAACTATCTTGTTAATGTGCTTTTCTGGTGACAAACTATCTTGGACCAGCACTCCCAAATCTTTCTCTTCTCTCCTTTTTGTGATTAATTCATTACCCAAAAAATAATTCAGTGATGGTCTCCTGGTACTTTTACCCATTTCCAATATTTTACATTTCTTTACATTAAATTTCATTTCCCACGTCCGGCTCCAATTGTGTATCCTATGCAAATCCTCCTGCAATATTTTACAATCCTCCTCAACCTCTATCTTCCTCAAGATCTTTACATCATCAGCAAACAGACTTGCATAACTGTTCACTCCATCTACCATATCATTTACGTAAATCAGGAACATTACTGGCGCCAACACTGAGCCTTGAGGGACTCCACATGTTACTTCCCTCCATCCAGACATCTTTTCCTTTATTACTGTCCTCATTTGGAAACAAAATGGAGAGGAGAAAGTGTGAGAGAATGGGAGTATGGATGGGGTATATGTGCAGGAGTAGATGAGAATGAGAGGGCAAAGGAAGGAGTGTGTATAGTTGTGAGTAAAAGATGGAAGAAGAGCATAAGACAGTATGGATCAGTTGGGTCAAGGATTGTGTGGGTAAAGTTGAAAGTTGGAATACAAATGTGGGCGATTGTGTGTGTGTATGCGCCAACGCAAGATCGTGCTAGAAGAGTGAGAGAAGAGTTCTGGACAAATGTAGAAGTGTGCATGGAAAAGTTTGGAAGGAATGAGAGAGTGTTTTTGATTGGTGATATGAATGGTAAAGTTGGTAATATGAAGGTGGATGGAATAGTTGGTGAGTGGGGTGTGCCTGCCGAGATAGATGAGAATGGGAGTGCGTTAGTGGACATTTGTGCTGGGAGGGGGTTGGTGATAGCCAATACCCTCTTCAGGCATAAAATGATCCACAGGTATACATGGCGAGTGATGAGAAGGGTGGGTGGTGAACTGAATGAAAGGAAGGCAATGATTGATTATGTGTGTGTGGATGAAAGGATGCGAAGATGTGTAAAGGATGCAAGAGTGTATAGAGGTTGGGGAGTGGACTTTCTGACCACTACTTGGTGGTGGCCAGAATTAGGATGCAAGTGAGATGGAGGAATAGAAGAAGGGAAAGACGAGAGGAAGGAGTAGTTGCAAGGAGAGTGGAAAGGTTACAAGAGGATGAGAAAAAGGCAGAGTATAAGAGAGAAGTGGAGGAACGATTGGGCAAATATGAATTGGAGCGGATGGGAGACGTGGAAGGTGTGTGTAAGATATTTACAGAAGAAATATGTGCAGCATGTGATGTGGTGTGTGGAAGGAAGAGAAGGCGGAGGGGGTGCAAGGAACAGCGTGGTGGACTGAAGAGGTGAAACAGGCTGTGGCACAAAAGAAGAAAGCATACAATGAATGGGTGAGAAATAGGGGTGTGGAAGAAGTTGGAGAGGCGAAAGAGAGAGTTATATGTGGAAAGGAAGAGAGAGGTGAAAAGATTAGTAAGAGAGAGTAAGAAGAGAGTGGATGAGGAATATGGAAGGAATTTGAGTGTAAAGTGGAGGGACTGTAAGAAAATGTTCTGGAGAGAAGTGAAAAGAGTAAGGCAGGGTGTAAGTGAAGTTAGCAGGGGAGTGAAAGATAAAAATGGTAGATTACTAGTGGAGAAGGGAGAAAAAGTGAGCAGATGGAGAGAACACTTTAAGGAATTGTTGAACGTAGAGGATGGAAGTAATGCGAGTATAAGTGGCTGGGGAATGGCTGGGAGAAGGAGGGAGGTGAGAAGACAGGAAGAAATCAGTAGGATAGAAGTTGTGGAAGCAATGAAGAAAGTTAAATCGGGGAAAGCCCCAGGAATTGATGGAGTGTGTGGTGAAATGCTGAAGCATGGGGGAGAGATAGTAGTAGAATGGATGTGGAAGATGTGCAGATTGGCCTGGGAGGAAGGTAGAGTCCCGGAGGATTGGAAGTCAGGTATAATTATTCCCTTGTATAAAGGAAAAGGGGAAAAAGAAGTGTGTGGTAATCATAGGGGTATTTGTCTTCTTAGTATAATAGGAAAAGTGTATGGTAGGATACTTATAGACAGAGTTAGAGAAAGAACAGAGAAATTAGTTGGAGAAGAACAGGGAGGCTTTAGGAAGGGAAGAGGTTGTGTAGATCAGATATTCATTCTTAGATCTTTAGTGGAAAAGTTTCTAGAGAAGGGAAAGAAGTTGTATGCGGCTTTCATGGATTTGGAGAAAGCATATGACAGGGTGGATAGACAAGGATTGTGGAAAGTGTTAAGAATATATGGAGTAGATGGGAAGTTGTTGAATGCTGTGAAGAGTATGTACGATGGTGCGAAGGCTGCAGTGCGTGTGGATGGTGAACTAAGTGAATTTTTCTCTTTGAAAGTTGGTTTGAAACAGGGATGTGTCATGTCTCCATGGTTGTTCAATCTGTACATGGATGGGGTAATAAAAGAGGTACAAGGTAGGGTAGTGGATGTTGGAGTGGCCCTGGTGAGAGAGGATAGTGTTTGGAAACTCCCTGTACTGTTGTTTGCAGATGATACTGTGTTGTTGAGTGAAGACGAAGGGGAGCTGCAAGGCTTGGTGGATGAGTTTGGGAGAGTGTGTAAGTAACGGAACCTAAAGGTGAATGTAGGGAAGAGTAAAGTGATGGTCTTTGAGAGAGGTGAAGTTAGGTAATGTACAGCGAGGTTAGATGGTGAGGAATTGGAAAATGTGAGTACGTTTAAGTATTTGGGTAGTGTGATGAGTAAGGATGGAGGTTTGGAGGGTGAAGTGCTTGAAAGGGTACAGCAGGGAAGAAAGGTTGCTGGTTCCTTGAAAGCAGTGATAAGAAACAGGGAAGTGAGCATGGAAGTGAAAAGTTACTACATGACAGTATTGTGATACCAACTCTAATGTACGGAAGTGAAGCTTGGACATTGTTGGAAGGACACAAGTCAAGAGTGAGAGCAGTGGAAATGAGTTATTTAAGAGGAGCCTGTGGAGTCACGTGGAGAGACAGGCTGACGAATGAGGATATAAAGGAGCGTTGTGGTGTGGATGTGGATGTGATAGGAAGCGTTATGAGGAACACACTGAAGTGGTTTGGCCATGTGGAGAGGATGGAGGGTGAGAGACTGACGAAGAGAGTGTATGTGAGTGAGGTGGAGGGGGGAAGAGGGAGGGGGAGGCCGAGGATGAGATGGAGGGATGGGGTGGAGAGGTATATGAGAGAGGGGGGTGTGAGTTGGGAGCAGGGCAGTGAAATTTCGGGGGACAGGGCGACTTGGAGGCGATATGTTTGTGGCCACCCCAAACGGGATTGAGGCGTCTGGCAATAGATAGATAGAGAGATAGATTTGTCTGTCTCTCAAAAAGTCTCTCATCCATTCCAGAAGTTTCCCCTTTAGTCCTCCTATATATTCTAGTTTCCACATTAGTCTCTTATGAGGTACCTTGTCAAAGGCCTTCTCTAAGTCTAAGTACACACAATCCACCCAACCATCTCTCTCCTGTACCACATCAATCGCTCTTGAGTAAAAGCTCAACAAGTTAGAAACACATGACCTTCCACTTCTGAATCCAAACTGACATTCAGCCAAAATATTCATCTCTTCCAGATATTTTATCCATCTGTCTTTCAGGATTCTCTCACACAATTTTGCGACCATGCTGGTTAGAGACACTGGTCTATAATTCAGGGGTTCTTCCCTGTTTCCTCCCTTGTAAATTGGTACCACATTTGCCCTCTTCCATTCTTGTGGCACTTTCCCCTCTTCCAGTGAGCATACAATTAAGCTGTGAATCTTATCCGCCAGTTGTTCTCTGCATTCCTTCAGTACCCAATTAGAAATTCCATCAGGTCCTGGGGCTTTCCTTACATCTTGAGTTTCCAGTAATTTATACACTTCCAGCACCTCCACTTTTATATCTTTCATCACCGGAACATTTCTAATCACTCCCTCCCCTTCCACAAGCTCCTTTTCTTTAGTGAAAACTGACTGGAAACGTTTGTTCATTATTTCTGCTTGCATTGCCGCATCCTTAAAGACCTCTCCATCTACTTTCAGCTTGGTGATTCCTTCCTTTTGTTTCAGTTTGCTATTAACAAATCTATAAAACAGTTTGGGTTCATCCTTGCATTTGTCAATTATACCTTTTTCAAAATTCCTTTCTTCTTCTCTACGTATTCTTGTGTATTCGTTTCTTGTTCTTTTATATTCTTCCTTTGTTCTGTCGTTACCTCTCTTTCTCCAATTGTTCCACGTCTTATCTCTCTCTTTTTTGGCTATCATACACCTTCTATTAAACCACTCCTTTTTCCTGTTTTCTTTCCCTCTTACTCTTGGTACAAATTTTTCCACTCCCAAATTATAGAGGTCTAGAAAGATATCCCACTTCCTCTGTATCTCTCTTGTTTCTCTGAATTTTCTCCAATCCGCATTTTCAAAAAATTTTCTCAATCCTGTAAAATTTGCTTTGCCAAAGTTGTATCTTCCCTGTCTGTGAAGCTCGTCTTTTGGCTCGACGTTTCCTATTAACATCTGGAACTCAATGACCACGTGATCACTTTTTCCCAAAGGACAGAGATATTCCAATGATTCTATTACATCGGGTTCTTTGGTGAACAGTAAATCTAACCTTGCTGGTGTGTCCTCACCTCGAAACCGTGTCTCTTCTTTGACCCACTGCGTCATCACATTATTCATTATTATATTTAATAACATAGTGCCCCACGAATCCTCGCCGCCTCCCGAGTACCATTCCTCCCAGTTCACCTCTTTACAATTAAAGTCACCCACCAAAATTATATTATTGCTTTTCTCAATTATTTTTTGCAAGTAGCTAGCCATATCTGACAACATCTCATGGTATTCGTCATCCTTCCATGCTCTCGTCTTTGGGGGAACATACACTACCGCCATATCTCTCTTAACATTCTCTCCAGTTTCTAATTTCATATATATCACTTCAGCCCTGCCTTCTCCCATTTCCACAGTATCTACATTTATGTTGTTCTTCACTGCTATCATCACTCCTCCTCCCTTTTTTTCTTTTCTGTCTTTTCTCCACAGTTTGTATTTACCATCTCCCAAATGAACATCAATATCTTCTCTTAATTTGGTCTCTACAAAGCACATGACATCAGGTTCATGTTCTTTCAAGAAATCATTAATTTCGATCCCTGTCGATATGAAACCATCAACATTAGTATATATCACCTTCAAATTATTTTTGACATTATTAATACCCTCTTCTCTCCTACTCTTTGTCCGTACCACTTCCTCAACTTCTGATCTTTCACAACCATCCCCCCTAGTTTCCTTCACTTCTATTTCCTTAAATACCATTTCCTTACTTTCATATCCAATACTCTCCAAAAAAAAGTATTATGTTCTTCCTCTGTCGTCTTATCATTTTTTTCCTTTACTTCTTCCTTTAATGATTTTAAAACTTCTCTTTCTTCTTCGTTCAGATCTTTTCTTATTATAATATTTTCCATCCCCGCCTCTTTGCTTAATTTCCAGGTCACTTTAAGTATCTCATTTATTACACTTTCTGATGTAAACTTGACTCTCATTGGTCTTGTTTCCCCTTTCTTATAAGGCCCTATCCTCCTTACTTCCTCAATTTCTTTTACCCACTTGTCTCCTTCGGGGTCAATCTTGCCTAATATTCCTCTCACCATGTTCGTGTCTCTCTCGAGTCTTGCGAACCTAACCTTTTCTTCCTCTTCCCTGTTTCCAAATACTACCACACATCTGTTCCTTTCTACAGTTTCTCTCACTATTTTCTCTTTTTTCTTCAGTATTTTCACTACATTTTCTTCCATTTCTTTCTTGTTCGTTTCCCTTTCTTCCTGGATGATCTCTCTTAAGCTGACCACTTCTTTCTGTTCTTCTTCTACGTGTGCCCACTTTGCCTTATGTTCTTCTAATACATTACTCACCTTTTCCGTTTTATTAGTACTCTCTTCAAGTTTCGTCCTCAGTTCAACATTTTCCCTCTTCAAATTCTTAATTTCTTCATTGGCTGTTTCGTTGGACTGGATTAGACTCTGTATGGTGGTTTCCGTATTTCCTGACACATCCTTTATCACTAGATTCTCTACTTTTTTTTCGAGTTCACTAATCCTCATAATTAATGTTTTCACCAGGTCCATAACATTAGTATTAGCATCAAATCCTTGAAATTCCATTCCCTCATTGTTTACATTTTCGGCCATGTTTAATGTAAAGTACCTAAACAGCTGTTACCGAATAAGCCACAAACATTCATGTATACTATTGCCAACAAATCTTTACATTTTGGTAGTGTACTAACTTTCATTATTTTAAATTTAAAGAAAAGACCCTAGGAGACAGGACAGACAAAATTCCTGAAACTACTCAAGGTTAGGAGCGATGCCTGGGACGTCCGCTCTCTCCGGCTGTTCGTGTGTGTGTGTGTGTGTGTGTGTGTGTGTGTGTGTGTGTGTGTGTGTGTGTGTGTTCTTACCTAATTGTTCTTACCTAATTGTATCTTTACAGGAATGAGTCAAGCTCGTACTGTCCCGTGTCTTAAACCATATTTATCGTACATATCCTTAAATTTGTGAATTGTTTTGGCACACACTATTTCATTCGGTAGTGCATTCCATTGATCAGTTGCTCTGTTTGGGAAACTGAATTTCCTTACGTCTTTATCACCTCTCTTCTTATGCAGTTTTTTGCAGTGTCCTCTTGCTGATGCTTCTCCATATGTTAAGTAATCATTTATGTCTATTTTCTCCTTTCCTGATATGCACTTATATAGCATTATCATGTCACCTCTTTTCCTTCTCTCCTGTAGTGTTGGTAGATTCAGTTTATTTAGTCTTTCTTCGTAGCTTAGGTCCCTTAAGCTTGGTAACCATCTTGTAGCGGCCCTTTGAACTTTTTCAATCTTGTCTATATGCTTTTTGAGATGAGGACTCCAGATTACTGATCCATATTCCAGGGTTGGTCTAATGAATGATGTTATTATCCTTCTTAGCATGTCTTCATTTATGTATGTGAATGCTCTTCTCATATTTGCAAGCAGTGTATACATGTTCCGTACCTTCTCACTGATGTGGTCAGCCGGAGATAGTCTGTTATTGATAATCACACCTAGGTCTTTCTCTCTTTCTGATGTGTGTAGGGTTTTATTTCCTAACTTATAATCCCAATCAGGTCTTTTTCCACTTTTACCAAACTTGATTACATGACACTTATCCACATTGAATTCCATTTGCCATGTACTACTCCATTCATGAAGTTTATTTAATTCTTCTTGTAGCTCCCTACAAGAGTCTGTGCTAGTAATTCTCCTTTGTATTTTTGCATCATCTGCAAACATATTCAGATAGCTCTCATTTCCAGTGTTACTGTTTATATCATTTATGTACACTAAAAACATGATTGGTGCCAGCACTGAACCCTGTGGTACTCCACTAGTCACTTCTTTCCATGATGAGTAGTTTCCTTTTAGTACTGTCCTCATTTCTCTTTTTATGAGAAAGTCTTGCATCCAACAAAACAGTTTGCCTCGAATTCCTCCTTGATGGTACAGTTTCCATAAAAGTCTTTGGTGTGGTACTGTGTCAAAAGCTTTCTTGAAATCTAAATAGATACTGTCCACCCATCCTTCCCTTTCCTGTATTGTGTTTGTTACTCTGTCATAGTAGCTCAACAGATTAGTAACACATGATTTTCCTTTTCTGAAACTAAACTGTCTTTCTGTTATCATTCTGTGTTCTTCTAAATGATTTACCCAAGCTTTTCTTATAAGTTTTTCGAATACCTTGCTTACAACACTGGTCAGTGATACTGGTCGGTAGTTGAGAGGATTTTGTCTATTTCCTTTCTTGAATAATGGGACTATATTTGCTTTTTTCCAAATATCAGGTAGTTTCCCTTGACTCAAGGATTTCCTGAAAATTAAAAATAATGGTTTACTTAACTCCTTTGCACATTCTCGTAATACCTAACATGAAATTTCATCAGGACCACTTGCTTTTCCTCTGTCTAATCTACTTAACTCCTCCTGTATTACTTTTTCTGCTATTTGTATATCTGGTAGTATGTGTGGACATGCGTGTTCCACATAGTCCCTCTCAAAATTTTTTTCTTCTGTAAAAACTAATTGGAAATTCTTATTTAGTGCTTCACAAATATCTTTCTCTTGTGTATAAGTGATTCCCTCGTCCATAATGGTTTGTATTATATCTTTTACTTTGGTTTTGCTTCAGATATAGCTGTAAAACAGCTTTGGTTGATCACTACTTTTATTTATTATATCCTCCTCAAACTGTTTTTGGGCTTCCCTCCTTATTCTTGTATAGTCGTTTCTTGCATGTTTGTAATTATTATACGCCCTTTCACTATTGTGTCTTTTGTATCTATTCCACAACAAATCTCTTCTTTCTTTTGATTTTTTACATTCTGTATTGAAACATTTCTGTATTTTCTTATCTGCTTCTTTGTGCTGTGGGATGTGCTTCTGGACTCCTATTTCATAAAATTCACAAAATTTTTTATATACAACATTTAAATCTTGTCCTCTAAGCTCATTTTCCCAATCAACTTCTAAGAAATACTTCTTTAGGTCTTGATAATTTCCCTTTTTATAGTTTAGTCTCTTTTTGTAACTGTCATTGCTGTTTACTATGTCATATGCTATCCTGAAGTTATAATTTATTACTGCATGATCGCTTTTGCCAGTGGAAGGTGATATATTAAACTGTCAATGTCATTTTCTTGCCTAGTAAATATTAGATCTAGCACTGAAGGTACATCAAGTCCTCTTTTTCTGGTGGTTTCCCTCACATATTGCGTTAAGAAAAACTCTTGTACGAGATCCAGGAGCTTTTGGTCCCAACAGCTTTCTTGGCTATTTATATCTAGAGTATTCCAATTTATATTTGTATTGAAGTCCCCACTTACTATATTTCTTTCCGATTTCTCTTCCATTTTATGTAGCAGTGATCTTATACTCTGAATTGTACTCTCTGCCAGGTCCTCATATTCGTCTCTTTCCCATGTGTTTGATCTGGGTGGCATGTACAAATTGGCTACAATTACTTTACCTTCAGATGTGTCGATCTCTACTGCAATCAGTTCTACTTGTGATGGTATATCTAGGTTTATTTCTTTGACTTTTAGATTTTTCTTAGTTAATATTATTATTCCTCCTTTTTTTAAATTTCTGTCTCTTCTCCATATATTGTATTCCTCTAAGTTTAGTATGTCATTGGATATCCTTGGTGTTAATTTTGTCTCAGTTAGGCATATTATTTGTGGTTCATTTTCTCTGACATAATCATTCATCTCTAGTAATTTAGATACCATTCCATCCACATTTGAGTACATCAACTTTATCATCTTGTTTATATAATTGTCATGACATGGTTCTACTACCTTCCTCCTTTTTCTTCCATCCTGTTTGTGTACCACTTTCGTACCTGCAATCCTATTACTTGTAAAAAAATTTCTTCTTCTCCTCTTCTGATCTTCCCTAATTTTTTGTTTTTGCTTCCTCCCTTTTCTCTTTCAGTAATTCCAGTTCCTCTTGAGTTAGGCATCTTTTTATCCATACATTTTTGAACTCCTCTTTTTCCATAAGATTCTTTGCATTTTTTAATATCTCTTCCACAGTGTTTACACTCTGGAAAGTCACCTTTAGAGGTCTTGTCTTGCTTTTCTCGTATTTCCCTAACCTTTTGTGTTCCTCTATGTCTTTACTACAGATTTCCTCTGATACTTCTTTCAGTAAGCTCATTACATTTGCCATCTCCTTTTTGTCTCTTGTGATCTTGTTTTTAACTTCTTCCTCTTCCGTACCGTGATTACTATTGATTTATTTATTTGTACTGAATCTCTGACTAACTTTGGATTGTTTTGGATTATTCTTTTCACTTCCTTTTTAATGTTTTTTTCCTCCACCCTCGTTTCTAAGTCTTTCTTTACTTTCACCATTTCAGCATACGTGGTTTCTACATCATTTTTGTAGCTTTGCACAGCTTCATTCACCTGTGTTATCTTCTCCTCAATATCACTGCTCTGGTCCATAAGACTGCTTGCTTGTCTAATTGTCTCTGTGTCATTTTTAACTCTTCCATAACACTCTCGTGATTGACTACTTTACTTGCCATTTCACTCACTTTCTTCCTAAGCGTACTCAATTCCACTGTTAGTTCACTGATGGTTGTGTCTTTCTTATTGGCCTCCCTTCCTAGTTTTTCTATCTCTTCCTTTTGCAAGTGCATTTGCTTCTTTATTTCATCAATTTCATTTTGGAAGCCATTTCTAGTTTGTGTACACGTTCGACCAGTCTATTGTGAGTCTCCACTTCAACCAGTTCTTGGTAGAAATCATCATTTTGCTTTTTACTTTTATCCCTTTTCTTTTCCAAATTTGTTTTACTGAAGTATGTATCCATTTTGTAATACTAAATGAACAGAGTATGTACTTACGGAGTATGTACACTTTCCCCGTGTTGCTGTAGTTTAAACAAACCCAGCTGACTCAACGCATCGTGGTTCTTTGTTCTGTTTGAACCAGTCTTATTTAAACTTATTATTTCTTTTCCTTTTAATAATGAAAAATCATTTAGTCTAACCTGGTACAGAGCTTGACTCATTCAAAGATACTAATTTAGGTAATGCCTCTGGCCGTGTTGGTCTGGTATGGAGCGCCGGTGACGGACGTCTACCTCCGACGATTCCCTGTGTGTGTGTGTGTGTGTGTGTGTGTGTGTGTGTGTATGTGTATGTGTGTGTGTGTGTGTGTGTGTGTGTGTGTGTGTGTGTGTATGTGTGTGTGTGTTCTTACCGAATTGTTCTTACTTAATTGTACCTTTACAGGAATGAGTCAAGCTCGTACTGTCCCGTGTCTTAAACCATATTTATCGTACATATCCTTAAATTTGTGAATTGTTTTGGCACACACTCTTTCATTCGGTAGTACATTCCACTGATCAATTCCTCTATTTGGGAAACTAAATTTCCTTACGTCTTTATCGCCTCTTCTTATGCAGTTTTTTGCAGTGTCTTCTTACTGATGCTTCCCCATAGGTTAAGTAATCATTTATGTCTATTTTCTCCTTCCCTGATATGCATTTATGTAGCATAATCATGTCACCTCTTTTCCTTCTCTCCTGTGGTGTTGGTAAATTCAGTTTATTTAATATTTCTTCGTAGCTTAGATCCCTTAAGCTTGGTACCCATCTTGTAGCGGCCCTTTGAACTTTTTCAATCTTGTCTATGTGTTTTTTGAGATGAGGACTCCAGACTACTGATGCATACTCCAGGGTTGGTCTGATGAATGATGTTATTATCTTTCTTAGCATGTCTTCATTTATGTATGTGAATGCTATTCTCATATTTGCAAGCAGTGTATACATGTTCCGTACCTTCTCACTGATGTGGTCTGCCGGAGATAGTCTGCTATTGATAATCACAACTAGGTCCTTCTCTCTTTCTGATGTGTGTAGGGTTTTATTTCCAAATGTATAATCCCAATCAGGTCTTTTTCCACTTTTACCAAACTTGATTACATGACACTTGTCCACATTGAATTCCATTTGCCATGTATTACTCATGAAGTTTATTTAATTCTTGTAGCTCTTTTCAAGAGTCTGTGTTAGTGATTCTTCTTTGTATTTTTGCATCATCTGCAAACATATTTAAATAGCTTTCATTTCCAGTGTTATTGTCTGTATCATTTATATACACTAAAAAATGATTGGTACCAGCACTGAACCCTGTGGTACTCCAGTAGTCACTTCTTTCCATGATGAGTAGTTTCCTCTTAGTACTGTTCTCATTTCTCTTTTTATGAGAAAATCTTGCGTCCAACAATACAGTTTGCCTCAAATTCCTCCTTGATGGTACAGTTTCCATAAAAGTCTTTGGTGTGGTACTGTGTCAAATGCTTTCTTGAAATCTAAATAGATACTGTCCACCCATCCTTCC
>NW_027643160.1:0-48832 GCF_032717465.1 Coenobita brevimanus | reverse complement strand
TCTTAACATTCCAAGCTTGCATGCTGAATCTCTGTATGACAGAGAATCATGTTGAACAGAAGTCCTCCTCAGAAAAACAGAAAAACTGAGTGACCGACAGGCATATGCTATATGCCTTAGAGAGAATCGTCAGTTTTGACATTTTATTCTTAATATCAACAAACACATTTAGTAAGCCAGGTTTAATACAAGCTATTCCTGCAAGCAAAAGGAAAGACAGAGACACACGCCATTTGAGATTACGAATCCTTGTTATTTTATTATTGCTAAGGACAAATGATTACATACATCTTCGGAAAGAAATCGCCTCCTAAATAAGACATACAAACAGACAGATCCATAATATTAACGATTCACTTCGGCTTGTTATAATATTCTTGATTTCACATGATAACATTAATCAGATAAGTGATAACAGATCCTTCTTGTTGAGGAAAACGAGATAATTGGGCAGACGGACAATGGGAAAGACAAACAGTCTCTCAGTCATTATTTCCCATTGACTGCTACTTCACTTCTGCTAAAACAGGCGATTTTATTCAACATAAGTTAGAATAATCTCTTTCTATAGATGAAGAACTTGATAGAGAAGCTGGTAAAATAAACAGAACGAAAGTGAGGCAGACAGTTTCCGAATTATCAGTTAACAATTAATGGAATTATCAGTTCACATTAATTAATTTTGCAACATTATTACTGCCACATGAATTTATTCAGTTGAAATGAAAATACGACTCTCCCGGACAGGAAGACGTAAAGCATAATGAAGACATACTGGCTAACAAACAAACATTCTCCAAATAGCTCATTCACAAAGCAATTGTTCTTGCTACTAGCTGATAATTTTATTAAGCTTCGGGTAGAACACGCCCCACCCGTTACACAGAGATTCTTACTTACTGAATTACATTAATTACACCCACGCTTCCGAAGATAGAGCGGGTGTTTTTTTTTAACATGACATACAAAAGCACTTGCGATCAATTCCCTGTCGCAACTTCGATTTTTATATACAGGAGGGTAAAGGAAGCCGCAGAATATTCCTCATTACCCTGTTCTAACTTTTTAAACATATCTTAAGACAGGGGAATTGCAACAGGTTATAGCTGTTTTTCTGCAGGACGAATAAGGAAAGGAGTGTAAAATCTTCCCTTGTCTAGTTCTTCCTTTAAAAGCATATCTATGTTCCTACTGGGTATCTAGTGTGAATCTATATGAAAATCCCACACCAGTCGACCACGCTGATGAACTCGGAGTATGCTTCAAGTATTAGTCAGGGTTGTTGCTTTGTGTTATGTATGGTAAATTTTATAATATATTGTGTGGAAAAAAAAAGGTGAAAACTAGCCTGAAGTCTGTAATGTGTGGCCAGTGATTCACGCGGTTGACAGTCAGACATCACGTTGTCTATTAATTCCCATATATGAACAGACACCACAAAACTAAACACCAGTACACTATTGCCAACCTATATAACACGCCATCTTTCTATTTTTGCAGTACTTTAGACTATATTGTAGTCAATCCAGCATCCGGTAGGGGAGCAATTTGTAAACAGTAAATGAAGGCCCTAACACGTGGTCCTGAAGATGTGCTTGGGTACCACTTGCTCAGTTATTTATTTATTTTTTTCAATAGCGGGAGTATCAGACGGCATGTTACAAATGATTTAATAATTTCTTACAACTAGACTGATGCTGAGATATACTAGTGTATACATAGTAGTATGTAAGTGTGAAGTATAAGTGTGGCTACAACCTATGTGACTGAAATTGTTGTATCAGCTTGTGCCGAGTCTGGCGACCTAAGTTGTGAAGAGCGGGCCGGCTTCGTGTTAGCTGGAGAAGCTGGGCCCGAATGGACGAATGGAGCAGATTCTGTGATCATGTAGTAAAGAATAAAGTGTAAAGTTCCAACGGACTTTGAGCTTAACCTTCGTCTCTTTATACTTGTTTCAAGTACGGATTCTTATTAACCGTGTGTGGGTGTGTGTGTGTGTGTGTGTGTGTGTGTGTGTGTGTTTAATTAAGTATTGGGTACGGCAAGGAGAGGAAAACAGAAAAGCCTCGTATATCTTTTGACTGTCTTAAAAAATCCCCGCGAAGCAGCCTTTTTTTTTTTTTCTTCTTTTTTTTCTTGAAAAAGTAGATGCAAAGATGAATTAACAAATATATCTGTCTTCCTTTTAAAATTAATCTTAGTTACGAAATAACTATGACGTAAGACTGAATAAAAAACAACACTGCCATGAAAAACAAATTATCGGAACACAAATTGGTTCATTCATTCATTCATTCATCATCTAATCCTGTGTTGCCCTATGGGGAGCGTAAGAGACAAATTAGTTTAAAGCAATTAATATGCTGATTACCTCTAAATCCATAAGCATCTATGAAGTTCTATTGCATTATTTGTGAGGCCTAATGAACAGGATCACACATTCCAAGCCCCATTAGGCAATTGCATAATGAAGCATAACTTATAACGTGTCCTATTACCGCTAATGGTCCGCTTAACCTTTCGTATGATATTTTAGTTTCATTCAGGTTGGAGTGAGTTATAGGAACCAGTCTGTTATTTAGCCTACTGGTTCCTGTGACTTGCTTGTGGTTGGCACGGTTTTAGAATTCCATGCCAGCTAATGTTATTCTTCTTCGGATCTGAGGATGAATAATCAGGCTATTAGTTAATGATGTGACATTACACAGTTTTTGGAATCTCGAAAGCCAACCTTAAAAAACAGGCCGACTAAATCAACTATGTCTAATGTGCACCGAGAATGCTTATGAAAATCAGAACGTTGCATAACGGTAATACTCTATTATAAACGTAGAGTACCAGTGTAAGGTAGCTTGTATATCATACCGGTATAGTTTTAAAATGGACGATGAGACACGGCCCACAAACTTCCAGCCGATTACTTTAAATTCAAAATGAAGCAAGCTAAAACACGGCTGGACAGAATTACAGTATTTCTGGACGAGCATATTTTCGTAGCATTCATCACTTACTCAGAAAAAAAAAGAAAAAATTGTTTCACTGACTTAAAGGAAACTTTCAAAAGCATGTAACAAGTCAATTGTGATGCCAAGTACCGTCTAACGTCAGTTATGTAAATTTTTCAGAAAGCCTCTCCCTGTTGTCCATATAATATTAAGAGGTAATGGCCTCGTGAATATCTCATGCCCATAGATCAGTGAGTTCCTAACCAGTCTAGGCAACGACAAGGTATAAACACAGAAGCTTTGGACTGATCTGAAGAACTTCAGTGCAATTATTGATATTCCAGCAGATAATCTACTTACAGCCAAATATTTCTACCCTCATCTCAAATCCACAACCAAAAATCTAGACACCCAACAAAGTACAGGTAACACAGACCTTACTTTATGACTCAAGGTGAGCACATCCTTCCTTACCACATGTACTATTTACGTGTGTGTGTGTGTGTGTGTGTGTGTGTGTGTGTGTGTGTGTGTGTGTGTGTGTCAGATAACATAAATTCTATGTAAGGTCACTGAGGTGCATTAATAGGATCAAAAACAGACAGGTGAGCTGCTTAACAATCCACCTGTTCTTAAAAAGGACAGTGTTGGGTTGTTGGAATTAATTACATTACACATCACATAACTTCCACTACACACACACACACACACACACACACACACACACACACACACACACACACACACACACACACACACACACACACACACACACACACACACACACACACATACACACACACACACACACACACACACACACACACAATATTTTGCGTTGTCCTGAAAGTCACTATTATTTTTCTTGTATTAACTGAACGATGTCATTCACCTATAGAGTCTTTTCTAATTGAAGGGCTGGATATAACCTTCCTTTAACTCCGGCTGTTCTAGAGGATTCCCAGTATGTTATAAACTAGCCTGCATATAAGAAGGAGGAGGAGCAGGAGGAGGAGAAACAAGAAGAGGAGGAGGAGAAAGAAAGGAAGAAAAGGGCGCCATTGTAGTAAGGCCATTAAGCTTTTTAATGGGAGAGGTTTTGTCAAGTTAGTAAAATTCTCTGAAAATAAAAAGAGCAAGGGGAAATGACAATCTTCGTAAAAGCCAGGTCTTTCTTTATCACTGGGGAAGTAGCCTATTATACTGACATGGTTGTATCAAGGATTCTTTATAAAAGTTACGGTGTTGGGTTTGATATAGCTTAATGTTCTCTACCACTTTGCCTATTTGTCATCCCTTGCCTCCATTCTTCTTCCTCCTATATACATCACCTGTTATTCCTATATACGAGTACATCACCTATTATTCCCTTCTTCCCTCATTCTGCTTTCCGCGTGTACCATTTCCTCTTCTCTCACAGTATTCTCCTTCCTCCTTTCCCGTATTCTCCCGCGTTAATCATCAATCATTGCTGGTCTTCCCCTGCCAATCTCACTCACCGTCATGTCTCAATCTCTATATTATGTGTCGCTGTTTTTCCTCTTACCCTTTGTATTAATCATTCTTGTTGTGTTTCACCCTTCTCATGTCAACACAAGAGGATTTTCCTGAGACTAATAAAAATTATAGCTACTCTCTCTCTCAATCCATCCATCCATCCATCTATCTATCCACCCACCCATCCATCTATCTATCCATCCACCCATCCATCTATCTATCTATTCATCCACCCATCCATCCGTCTATCCATCCATCCATCCATCCACTTTTTCATCTATCTATCCCTCTATCTTTCTGTCTATGTGTATCTATCTATCTATCTATCTATCTATCTCCAGTTTTCTCCTTCCCTTCGGTTTTTGAAAGTTCTAAAAAGCGAGGGATTAGATGGAGCTCAGAGTAACCCCATAGACTAAGAGAGATCCTTCTTGTGATGAATAATACTATCTAGTGTCGATAAGAATTGAAAAAATACGTCGTTATAGTGATGTAGTCTGGTATATGTAAATCATCTAGTGTTGCTCTGTCGCTCGTCTTTCTGGATCCTGAAGCCCGCGTTATAACCTGAAAATTAGGCGATGATGATGATGATAATGACTGTGATAATAACAACGATAATGATGACGACGGCGATGATGATGATGAGGATGATGATGATGACAGTCGAAATGATGAGGATAAGGATGGAAAAAACCTGCAGAAACATTTAAGTTAAAAATGTATGTAGAAGGCGAGGAGGCATTAAAGGAGGAGGAAAGGAGGAGGCTCCTATATTTATCCTAGATTAATATTGCTTCCTGGCCCTAGATGGTACAGAACACTTCAGTGGTGCCGAACATAGGAATTTTAAGTATTGTAATGTGTGTGAAGACACTGTTACTGGCAGATCCCTACACTCATTTCCAGCAGAATATAATAGACTGCCGTTAGATACAGTTCAGTACTAGAAAATTTTATGCCTCCGACCATTCACGGTGCAGGAGGTTTTAAGTCTGGTCTGTCCGTCCGAGGGTTAGTGGGTGCATGCGTTATTGCCTGCTTGCGTCCGTAACACTTTTGTGGGAATGATATCTCCTGGACCCACCGACGGATTTCCACCAAACTTTTGTTAGTGATGCAGTATGAGATGATGATGAACTGACTGGGTCAGCTAGGTAAAGGGGTCAAAGGTCAATGTCATATGAGATCGAACTACTAAACTATTGTGGGCGCGATATCTATGGAACCCCTCAATGGATTTCGGCCACCGTTAGTCGGTGATACAGTATGTAAAGACGATAAGCTGATTAGGTCAGCAAGGTCTAGGGGTCAAAGGCCAAGGTCATATGGATGTCGGCGCTATATCTCCTGAATCCCTCAACGGATTTTGACTAAACTTTTGTCAGTGATACATTATGAAGGGACGATGAACTGATCAGGTCAGCAAAGACAGGGGGTTATAGATCAAGGCCATACTGGGTCTACTTTTATCCTTAGTCTCACTTTCCTCGTTCCCTCTACATCTCCTCCCTATCTACGGATATGGGCCGATGCAGCATCCCAGGAGTGGCAGCCTAGGAATCACCGATCTTCCCTCTGTCCTCTCTCCTCTCCTGTGCGTGTGTGTGTGTGTGTGTGTGTGTGTGTGTGTGTGTGTGTGTGTATGTGTTCTCTCTAGTTTAGGGACTTACTAGTACCTCTTCTCTAATGACTTATTTTGCATAATACTCCTACATAAAACTCAGGTGTCAATATGTATAAACAGTGTGGCAACAGGGAGGTGGTAGGGAGCACCCTTAACCAATGAGAATATGAGCCAATGATGTGTTGGGGCGGTGGGGGGAGGGAAAGGGCGTGGAGGAGGGGAGGGGAGGCATGGCCAGAGGTTTACTCAGGGCTAGATTATCCATCCCAGGTCAGGATTTTCTTGTTTGGCCAACCAGCGGGGCAATCTGTTTCGCCATCCCGGCCCAGACTCATCGCTTCTCACTCCTCTCGGTGTTTTGCCTTTCCCTTCCCCCACCTAGCCAGCTCCAGTGGGTTACCCTGCTCCTCTTCCCCACCACCCAACCTCTATCAGGAGTGATATGACTAAGTCCCTCGCCCCAGCCAGGATAGTGTTGGTGAGATGAACTGATTAGGTCAGCAAGGTCATGGATATTGTCTGGCGAGTCCGTGCTCAAGGCTTGGCGGAAGCATACCGTGTGACACTTCGTGTTGACAGCTCGAAGCCCGAGTTCTCGGCGTTTCATTTGATTGTGAGAATGTTAAAAGTGGCAGGATTAACACTGAGGCTCCTGTGACTCACTCCCACGGGAATAAAATTTTGAGGTGTTACCTGAAATAAATACACGAGTTGTTCCTAGAATGGGGGTGTTAATTGTGCCACTGTTTACAATCTCAAGTCCTCAACTTAATATGAACTTTTGATAAAGACAAGGGTCAGTTGGAAAAATATACGAGAGCTGTTTCATCCATCACCACTCAGAAGCTCCGACATTTGCTCAAAGATAAAATCAGCTACCGGTAGCATTAGTTGGAACAAAATGTTTGAGCTGTTCGAATCATAAGAGGTTTAGCGTACCAATGCTGACATTCCCAGTCTTGTACATTCTCGCTAGGTTGAATAAAATCGTCTGGCATTATACGGAATAAAATGAGAATAGGAGGTTATCATTCTTATACTCAGCTACATGAAATCGACTGCCATTACCTGGAGAAAATTTCTTAAGTTATCTCTACAATGAGACGGTTAATGTTGACAACATGAAATATGATGTTGCTCATGATTCACTATGATAAATAAAATGGTGACGTCATAGGTGCAATAAAATAATGGATTCATCCCAGCAATACGAAGATAAACGGTGCCAGTATTAACACTCACAGACTTACATAGAATTCTCATATAATTAAAATAATCTAGTGTATTCAAGAGGAAACTATTAGAGAAGACTGTACAGGTGAGCCAAATATACAACACACAAACAGAGCCACACTGGATGTAATGAAGTGGAGAAGGATGAAGAGGAAGGTCGAGGAAAAGGAAAAGAATGAGAACAGCATGAGGAAGACAAGAAGGAAAGGAGATGACGCGATGGAAGGGCAAGAGACGAGGAAGAGGAAGAGGGAGTGGAAGGAGTCAGACATACTATGTGTGTGTGCTGTATATATTTTTTTTGTATATATATATATATATATATATATATATATATATATATATATATATATATATATATATATATATATATATATATATATATATATATATAAATGTATGTATCTATTGTGTATAAGGAACTGTGCTGTAATTCGATCACAGGGAAGGTCGACCACATATTCTAGTTCAGGAACTTCCATGTATCACAGTGTAGCCCAGTCAGTGCAGGTATTTCATGAACACTCAGCATAACCAACTTGTGTCAGTTATGTGACGTCATGGAAGTTACCCATGAAAAGACACCGACATGTATTGTCGGAAAAATGAGAGAGAGAGAGAGAGAGAGAGAGAGAGAGAGAGAGAGCGAGAGAGAGAGAGAGAGAGAGAGGGACACACAAGGAGGGAGAAAGAAACACACACACACACACACACACACACACACACACACACACACAGCGAGAGAGAGAGATTATTACTGAAATTGTAGGAGCCATTTCCTAGTCCCAGGAAAGATTTTACGGTCAAACTTCCGCACCCTAATGTTGGAGACGGTAAGGAGTCACCCTCGATGTGCTCCATTTTCTTTGTTTTACGCACTAATAACTTCTTGATTTTTCTGTCGCCTTGCCTGCTTGTGTCGACTCTGTCTGTGCTACAAGTAATTATGCCTCGTATTTCCTAGCAACCAATTTCTGTGAAGGGAAGGCCCTTTTATTCATATCGGATTTTCTTCTAATATCTCTGCCCCTTTTTTTCTCTCTCTCTCTGTATATATATATATATATATATATATATATATATATATATATATATATATATATATATATATATATACACGGTCTTGGAATATATGATCTTAAGGGGCGTTATCGTGAGCCATTAAGACCAGTCCAGGCTGGTCGGAATTCGCTCCGTGTAGGGCAGTTTTTTTTTTTACGAGTCCAGAATGGTGTAAATCAGGCCTACCACAAGAACTGGACGGCTATTCCAATGCGACAATTCTTCAAAAACAATTAAAAATTATTGTTCTTAATAACATTTTTGTTTTCAATTACATGGTAACCTGGAAGCATTGTTTAATTTACAGACTGATAGGATTTATTTCTTCATTGCAAAGGGAAGTCACAGTTAGCACGTCATTTCCTCTTTTACCTAAAAAAGGGAAGCTAATTATAGGCAGGCAACACAACATTTAAAATTTTGTTAATATACTTTTATTTTCTTTTAAGTTTAAATATGTTGACTGACTTCTTTATTATTGCATTCGATCCTGGAGCAAACAGAGGCAGCATTCACGACGGCATCGGTCTCCATCCATTGTCACGAACATCTCCAAGGTTCACACAAGTTAGACTTGTTAGGACTGGGCACACTGGCTATCAGAATTTACTGATATATATTGCTATCTACATTGCCAAGTTCACTAATCTCCCCCATCCCTCTTAAATCATTCTTCCTCGCCTATCATCTCTCTCTCTCTCTCTCTCTCTCTCTCTCTCTCTCTCTCTCTCTCTCTCTCTCTCTCTCTCTCTCTCTCTCTCTCTCACACACACACACACACACACACACACACACACACACACACACACACATTTTCATAATACTCAACATCATCATCCCCAGTATAACCAATATCGTCATCAACACCACAACCATCATTATCATCAATATCACATGAAAATCGTAGATACTTATGTCTGAATATTCTGGCTTATGCTTGTGTCAGTAATCCTTCATTACTATAACACTGCATAATTTCGCATTCTTAATTAACTTCCCATCATAATTCGGAAAGAGGACGAAGTGACTCGTCCTCCCTCCTCCTCCCTCTCCCTTCCCTCCCTCCCTTCCCTACCCCTCCCCCTCCCCCAACCTTCTTCCCCATTCCTCTCCTTTATACCCCTGGGAAGGAAAGCAACACGATCATCCAGCAACGGATACAGGACACACAGGAACAGGATGAAGGAACGTATCGAACTGGAAGGAACTTGAACAGGAACTAAGTCCAGAATGAGACAGCTCACGCCACTCCCCCCGTCCCACACGTCGACTTGGAAGAAGAGGTAAAGAAAAGACAACAGGGTGAAAGGAGGTCTCGACCCACCTGATGACTTGAATATTACTCTTTAATTTTTCCACCATTCAGACAACAGAACCTTGTATACTGCACAAGCAATAGTTTCCTAATCTTAATACGGCTCTCAGGAGTATTATTTTAACAGCTTGGTAGGATTATACTCGTAACAGTACATGGCAACAGTTAAGGACTCACCTAGTTAACAATAGATAAGGAAAAAAAGTCTCTCTCTCTCTCTCTCTCTCTCTCTCTCTCTCTCTCTGTATATAAGGATACTCGGACACACACACACACACACACACACACACACACACACACACACACATAATTACTATATATATATTTCGAGGACTAATAGACCCTGCGAATTAATGTGGTGTGATATGCTAAGCCGTGATTACTGAGAGAGAGAGAGAGAGAGAGAGAGAGAGAGAGAGAGAGAGATGGTGTGTGGGTGAGGTTGGGAGAGGCTGTGTAATCATTCATGTTGTGTACGGTACCAAACGCCCTTGTTATTAACCAACCTTGATTTGAATTCCATGTGCACTGACCTATGTATTATTTTCCATATGCACACTTTGATGTGAGAACTTTGGCATCACAACACTTGAGCAGGTGTATAATATTATTCGACCTTATTAACGTTACATCATTACAGACGGACAGCATATTTTAACATCAAAACTATGATTGGCAACTGACGCAACTACCCCGGATGAACCCTGATTAATTTTCGGACAATAGTGCTATTGCTTTGTGTTGTGGATATTATGTCAGCCTATGCCGAATATGATGTGATCAAAAACATGTGAAAATGGTGTCACCAATTTGTAATGAATGACCAGTGGTTCGCGCTTTGACTGTTATTTATGAAACACTTTTAGTTGCAATATGTCACCGGAAAACACAATCCTACGCGCCAGTAAAATACGCCACCGGTTTGCTTTAAGTTAGCGGTGCTTCAGAGGACGCTGCTGTCGATACACGTGGCCATGGAGATCTTGTATACTGTTTGCTCAATGATTATTTTTTTTCTAAATATCGCGGAGTATCATACAGCACTACGGATTCTCATTAGCTGTGTGTGTGTGTGTGTGTGTGTGTAATTAAGTATTGGGTACGGCTAGGAAAAGGAATAGGAGAATCTTCCATACCTGTTGATCATCTAAAAAAAAAAAAATACAAAAGAAAATTGCCCTCTTTCTTGTCTAGACAGAGAGAGAGAGAGAGAGAGAGAGAGAGAGAGAGATGCAGTACAAAAGTCTTCTTTCACAATTAAAATAAGTTACGAAAAATACCTGCAACGTAAGCTTGTGAGACTAGAACAGTACCGCCATATCAGAGCACCAACTGGACTAATGCAATTAATATGCTGATTACCTCTAAATCCACAAACATCCTCGTGAAGTTCTATTACCTTACCTTTTTGCCCTAATTAACAGGATACAACATTCCAAGCCGCATTAGGTAATTACATAAAGAAGTATAATTAATAACGCGTCGGATTAATACTAATGGTCCACTATTTATTCGTATGATATTCCAACAACGGTATGGCAATATTATTCAGCTTAGATTGAGTTATAGTTGCCAGTTTTTTTTTTTTTTTTTTTTCGTCTGGTTACTGTAGCCTCCTTGTGGTTGGCACGATTCTAGTATTCTATTCCTAACGCTAATCTTTTCTGGGTTATAATGATAAAATTTTTTTCGAGCGCTTAAGTGACACTACACAAATTATGGAATCTCGAAAGTCAACCGTCATAAAACAGAAGGTCTAAGCCACTTGCCTGCAATGTGCAGTGTGATTGCTACTGAATACCAATTTTTCATTAGTGAAATCTTACGTATTATAATATTTGAAGGTGGAGTATCAGTGGAAGCTAGGTAATATATATCATCTTACTTTATAATGGCTGATAAAAGAAATATTATTCGATTCGTTTAAACTCAGTATGAAGTAGACTGTTGGAAAACATAATTAGAGACATAATTGCTTTATTTCCCGACGAGCTTATTCTCCCAACAGCCACTCATTACTCGCTCCGCAGCAGCAGATGATACTTTACTAACCTGATTTTTTGTTAAATCATGTATGCAATACGCCGAAATACCATCTGATGTCACTGATGAAAATTTTCAGAAACCACTGATAAAGTTGCCAATATAAAATTAGTGGGTAAATTAAGGGCTCATGGCTTCGTGCGTATCTCATGCTCATAGATCGGAGAACAGCTAATACACCAAAGGCAGCGACTAGGGATAAACAGAGAAGCTTCGGACCAGTTTCAGGGTCTTCAGTGTAATTAATTATACTCCAGCAGATAATGTACGTAAGCATGTATGTCTACTGCCAGATTATATAAATTCAAGTCACTCAGGTGCACTAACAGGGTCGAAAACAGGCATGTGAGCTGCGTAAAAATGCACCTGATCTTAATTAGGACAAAGCAGGGATGTTGGGATTAATTACATTACATACCACATAACTTAGATTCATCATCAAGCCAGCTCGATCTCTTGTCAGTTCCCTAGCCTCACCGACTTCCAAATCTCTCTTCCTCACACACTCATCCACCATATCTCTCCACCTTCTCCTTGGCCTACCTCGCCTCCTCCCTCCTTCAAATTCGCTCAGGTATACCTTTTTCACCACTCTATAATAATAATAATAATAATAAATTATAATAATAATAATGATAATGATGATGATAATAATAATAATAATAATAATAATAATTATTATTATTATTATTATTATTATTATTATTATTATTATAACTAGAAGACTTTACCAAAGACAGTTACCTACATCCACTTATGAAATTATTGCTGAACTTACATTTTTTTTTTTTACAAACGAGCGAGCACAGCCAACGAAGCTAGCAAACGTAGCGAAGTGATGTTTACGATGAGTTGAGAAATGAACAGCCCAACACAACCCATCCCGACCCGTCCCGACACGGCCTGACCGAGATGTTTTTCAGAGACTAATAACTTTTCTGTGTGAGAAAGAGAAGAGATTCTTTCAGCAGGTAGTAGATACATTCAATAAATATTGTTTTAAGTTGTATAATTACTCATAAGACCAAAGAAACCTCTTGGAATCTCAGCATTTCAAGGGAATGTACCGAAGGCTTCAATTGACATGCTCAACTATGAAATCGATATAAAGCACTATGCGAGTGACATGGGAGGTATGAGTTCTTTTTTCACATTCATATGGTGTTTTGCGCGAAAGCGTGCTTGCGTGCGTGCGTGTGTGTGTGTGTGTGTGTGTGTGTGTGTGTGTGTGTGTGTGTGTGTGTGTGTGTGTGTGTGTGTGTGTGTGCGTGTGAGTGTGCGTCTGCGTGCGTGTGTGTGTGTGTGTGTGTGTGTGTGTGTGTGTGTGTGTGTACGTGCGTGCGTGTGTGTGTGTGTGTGTGTGTGTGTGTGTGTGTGTGTGTGTGAGAGAGAGAGAGAGAGAGAGAGTGATTGATTGAATAGGAAAACTAGTGCCAGGCAGCAAAGGCCATATGGCACTAAAGAAGAAATCATTGATATCGGTCAGGTAAAGCAATCATATGGAGGAAAGCATACGGATACGTGACAAAAAGGATATGAGAGTGGTAACGGAAACGTGGGTGGATTCACCTAGAAGATCAGCAAGTGAATGTGGATGGCGTAAGTCATCAAGGAAAGGGAAAGCACGGTGACGCTCAGCAGAGTATCGAGGGCAGTCCAGTAGGAGATGCTCTACAGTAAGTAGAACCTGACAGTAGGAGCAAAGAGGAGGTACTCCACCAGCCATCAAATAGCCATGTGTAAAACGGTTATGGCCTAAACGCAAACGTGCTAACGCTGTCTCCCACCGTCTGTTAGGATAGGAGGAAAATGACCAAGGCGAAACAGCGGACTTAATGGAACGCAGCTTATTAGTAACATGGGACCACTCCAATGGCCATCGACGCTTAAGCGACAAAGAGAGAGATGGAAAAAAGTCACCTACTGGGAGACAGCTGGAGGATAATGTGTTAGACGCGCTGACCTGGCCATAAAATCCACCTGCTCATTTCCTGCAATACCAACATGGCTCAGAACCCAACAAAAGGTGACTACTTTCTTCCTGGTAGCAATCCTGTACAACCACTCCTGAATTTTAAGAACAAGTTCTTAAAATTCAGGAGTGGTTGTACAGGATTGCTACCAGGAAGAAAGTAGTCACCTTTTGTTGGGTTCTGAGCCATGTTGGTATTGCAGGAAATGAGCAGGTGGATTTTATGGCCAGGTCAGCGCGTCTAACACATTATCCTCCAGCTGTCTCCCAGTAGGTGACTTTTTTCCATCTCTCTCTTTGTCGCTTAAGCGTCGATGGCCATTGGAGTGGTCCCATGTTACTAATAAGCTGCGTTCCATTAAGTCCGCTGTTTCGCCTTGGTCATTTTCCTCCTATCCTAACAGACGGTGGGAGACAGCGTTAGCACGTTTGCGTTTAGGCCATAACCGTTTTACACATGGCTATTTGATGGCTGGTGGAGTACCTCCTCTTTGCTCCTACTGTCAGGTTCTACTTACTGTAGAGCATCTCCTACTGGACTGCCCTCGATACTCTGCTGAGCGTCACCGTGCTTTCCCTTTCCTTGATGACTTACGCCATCCACATTCACTTGCTGATCTTCTAGGTGAATCCACCCACGTTTCCGTTACCACTCTCATATCCTTTTTGTCACGTATCCGTATGCTTTCCTCCATATGATTGCTTTACCTGACCGATATCAATGATTTCTTCTTTAGTGCCATATGGCCTTTGCTGCCTGGCACTAGTTTTCCTATTCAATCAATCAATCTCTCTCTCTCTCTCTCTCTCTCTCTCTCACACACACACACACACACACACACACACACACACACACACACACACACACACACACACACACACACACACACACACACACGCACGCAGACGCACACTCACACGCACACACACACACACACACACACACACACACACACACACACACACACACACACACACACACACACACACACGCACGCACGCAAGCACGCTTTCGCGCAAAACACCATATGAATGTGAAAAAAGAACTCATACCTCCCATGTCACTCGCATAGTGCTTTATATCGATTTCATAGTTGAGCATGTCAATTGAAGCCTTCGGTACATTCCCTTGAAATGCTGAGATTCCAAGAGGTTTCTTTGGTCTTATGAGTAATTATACAACTTAAAACAATATTTATTGAATGTATCTACTACCTGCTGAAAGAATCTCTTCTCTTTCTCACACAGAAAAGTTATTAGTCTCTGAAAAACATCTCGGTCAGGCCGTGTCGGGACGGGTCGGGATGGGTTGTGTTGGGCTGTTCATTTCTCAACTCATCGTAAACATCACTTCGCTACGTTTGCTAGCTTCGTTGGCTGTGCTCGCTCGTTTGTAAAAAAAAAAAAATGTAAGTTCAGCAATAATCTCATAAGTGGATGTAGGTAACTGTCTTTGGTAAAGTCTTCTAGTTATAATAATAATAATAATAATAATAATTATTATTATTATTATTATTATTATTATCATCATCATCATCATTATCATTATTATTATTATAATTTTTTTTTATTATTATTATTATTATTATAGAGTGGTGAAAAAGGTATACCTGAGCGAAATTGAAGGAGGGAAGAGGCGAGGTAGGCCAAGGAGAAGGTGGAGAGATATGGTGGATGAGTGTGTGAGGAAGAGAGATTTGGAAGTCGGTGAGGCTAGGGAACTGACAAGAGATCGAGCTGGCTTGATGATGAATCTAAGTTATGTGGTATGTAATGTAATTAATCCCAACATCCCTGCTTTGTCCTAATTAAGATCAGGTGCATTTTTACGCAGCTCACATGCCTGTTTTCGACCCTGTTAGTGCACCTGAGTGACTTGAATTTATATAATCTGGCAGTAGACATACATGCTTACGTACATTATCTGCTGGAGTATAATTAATTACACTGAAGACCCTGAAACTGGTCCGAAGCTTCTCTGTTTATCCCTAGTCGCTGCCTTTGGTGTATTAGCTGTTCTCCGATCTATGAGCATGAGATACGCACGAAGCCATGAGCCCTTAATTTACCCACTAATTTTATATTGGCAACTTTATCAGTGGTTTCTGAAAATTTTCATCAGTGACATCAGATGGTATTTCGGCGTATTGCATACATGATTTAACAAAAAATCAGGTTAGTAAAGTATCATCTGCTGCTGCGGAGCGAGTAACGAGTGGCTGTTGGGAGAATAAGCTCGTCGGGAAATAAAGCAATTATGTCTCTAATTATGTTTTCCAACAGTCTACTTCATACTGAGTTTAAACGAATCGAATAATATTTCTTTTATCAGCCATTATAAAGTAAGATGATATATATTACCTAGCTTCCACTGATACTCCACCTTCAAATATTATAATACATAAGATTTCACTAATGAAAAATTGGTATTCAGTAGCAATCACACTGCACATTGCAGGCAAGTGGCTTAGACCTTCTGTTTTATGACGGTTGACTTTCGAGATTCCATAATTTGTGTAGTGTCACTTAAGCGCTCGAAAATTTTTTTATCATTATATCCCAGAAAAGATTAGCGTTAGCAATAGAATACTAGAATCGTGCCAACCACAAGGAGGCTACAGTAACCAGACCAAAAAAAAAAAAAAAAAAAAAAAACTGGCAACTATAACTCAATCTAAGCTGAATAATATTGCCATACCGTTGTTGGAATATCATACGAATAAATAGTGGACCATTAGTATTAATCCGACGCGTTATTAATTATACTTCTTTATGTAATTACCTAATGCGGCTTGGAATGTTGTATCCTGTTAATTAGGGCAAAAAGGTAAGGTAATAGAACTTCACGAGGATGTTTGTGGATTTAGAGGTAATCAGCATATTAATTGCATTAGTCCAGTTGGTGCTATGATATGGCGGTACTGTTCTAGTCTCACAAGCTTACGTTGCAGGTATTTTTCGTAGCTTATTTTAATTGTGAAAGAAGACTTTTGTACTGCGTCTCTCTCTCTCTCTCTCTCTCTCTCTCTCTCTCTCTCTCTCTAGACAAGAAAGAGGGCAATTTTCTTTTGTATTTTTTTTTTTTTTAGATGATCAACAGGTATGGAAGATTCTCCTATTCCATTTCCTAGCCGTACCCAATACTTAATTACACACACACACACACACACACACACACACAGCTAATGAGAATCCGTAGTGCTGTATGATACTCCGCGATATTTAGAAAAAAAATAATCATTGAGCAAACAGTATACAAGATCTCCATGGCCACGTGTATCGACAGCAGCGTCCTCTGAAGCACCGCTAACTTAAAGCAAACCGGTGGCGTATTTTACTGGCGCGTAGGATTGTGTTTTCCGGTGACATATTGCAACTAAAAGTGTTTCATAAATAACAGTCAAAGCGCGAACCACTGGTCATTCATTACAAATTGGTGACACCATTTTCACATGTTTTTGATCACATCATATTCGGCATAGGCTGACATAATATCCACAACACAAAGCAATAGCACTATTGTCCGAAAATTAATCAGGGTTCATCCGGGGTAGTTGCGTCAGTTGCCAATCATAGTTTTGATGTTAAAATATGCTGTCCGTCTGTAATGATGTAACGTTAATAAGGTCGAATAATATTATACACCTGCTCAAGTGTTGTGATGCCAAAGTTCTCACATCAAAGTGTGCATATGGAAAATAATACATAGGTCAGTGCACATGGAATTCAAATCAAGGTTGGTTAATAACAAGGGCGTTTGGTACCGTACACAACATGAATGATTACACAGCCTCTCCCAACCTCACCCACACACCATCTCTCTCTCTCTCTCTCTCTCTCTCTCTCTCTCTCTCTCAGTAATCACGGCTTAGCATATCACACCACATTAATTCGCAGGGTCTATTAGTCCTCGAAATATATATATAGTAATTATGTGTGTGTGTGTGTGTGTGTGTGTGTGTGTGTGTGTGTCCGAGTATCCTTATATACAGAGAGAGAGAGAGAGAGAGAGAGAGAGAGAGAGAGAGAGAGACTTTTTTTCCTTATCTATTGTTAACTAGGTGAGTCCTTAACTGTTGCCATGTACTGTTACGAGTATAATCCTACCAAGCTGTTAAAATAATACTCCTGAGAGCCGTATTAAGATTAGGAAACTATTGCTTGTGCAGTATACAAGGTTCTGTTGTCTGAATGGTGGAAAAATTAAAGAGTAATATTCAAGTCATCAGGTGGGTCGAGACCTCCTTTCACCCTGTTGTCTTTTCTTTACCTCTTCTTCCAAGTCGACGTGTGGGACGGGGGGAGTGGCGTGAGCTGTCTCATTCTGGACTTAGTTCCTGTTCAAGTTCCTTCCAGTTCGATACGTTCCTTCATCCTGTTCCTGTGTGTCCTGTATCCGTTGCTGGATGATCGTGTTGCTTTCCTTCCCAGGGGTATAAAGGAGAGGAATGGGGAAGAAGGTTGGGGGAGGGGGAGGGGTAGGGAAGGGAGGGAGGGAAGGGAGAGGGAGGAGGAGGGAGGACGAGTCACTTCGTCCTCTTTCCGAATTATGATGGGAAGTTAATTAAGAATGCGAAATTATGCAGTGTTATAGTAATGAAGGATTACTGACACAAGCATAAGCCAGAATATTCAGACATAAGTATCTACGATTTTCATGTGATATTGATGATAATGATGGTTGTGGTGTTGATGACGATATTGGTTATACTGGGGATGATGATGTTGAGTATTATGAAAATGTGTGTGTGTGTGTGTGTGTGTGTGTGTGTGTGTGTGTGTGTGTGTGAGAGAGAGAGAGAGAGAGAGAGAGAGAGAGAGAGAGAGAGAGAGAGAGAGAGAGAGAGAGAGAGAGAGAGAGAGAGATGATAGGCGAGGAAGAATGATTTAAGAGGGATGGGGAGATTAGTGAACTTGGCAATGTAGATAGCAATATATATCAGTAAATTCTGATAGCCAGTGTGCCCAGTCCTAACAAGTCTAACTTGTGTGAACCTTGGAGATGTTCGTGACAATGGATGGAGACCGATGCCGTCGTGAATGCTGCCTCTGTTTGCTCCAGGATCGAATGCAATAATAAAGAAGTCAGTCAACATATTTAAACTTAAAAGAAAATAAAAGTATATTAACAAAATTTTAAATGTTGTGTTGCCTGCCTATAATTAGCTTCCCTTTTTTAGGTAAAAGAGGAAATGACGTGCTAACTGTGACTTCCCTTTGCAATGAAGAAATAAATCCTATCAGTCTGTAAATTAAACAATGCTTCCAGGTTACCATGTAATTGAAAACAAAAATGTTATTAAGAACAATAATTTTTAATTGTTTTTGAAGAATTGTCGCATTGGAATAGCCGTCCAGTTCTTGTGGTAGGCCTGATTTACACCATTCTGGACTCGTAAAAAAAACTGCCCTACACGGAGCGAATTCCGACCAGCCTGGACTGGTCTTAATGGCTCACGATAACGCCCCTTAAGATCATATATTCCAAGACCGTGTATATATATATATATATATATATATATATATATATATATATATATAATATATATATATATATATATATATATATATATATATATATATATATATATATATATATATATATATATACAGAGAGAGAGAGAGAAAAAAGGGGCAGAGATATTAGAAGAAAATCCGATATGAATAAAAGGGCCTTCCCTTCACAGAAATTGGTTGCTAGGAAATACGAGGCATAATTACTTGTAGCACAGACAGAGTCGACACAAGCAGGCAAGGCGACAGAAAAATCAAGAAGTTATTAGTGCGTAAAACAAAGAAAATGGAGCACATCGAGGGTGACTCCTTACCGTCTCCAACATTAGGGTGCGGAAGTTTGACCGTAAAATCTTTCCTGGGACTAGGAAATGGCTCCTACAATTTCAGTAATAATCTCTCTCTCTCGCTGTGTGTGTGTGTGTGTGTGTGTGTGTGTGTGTGTGTGTGTGTGTGTCCCTCCTTGTGTGTCCCTCTCTCTCTCTCTCTCTCTCTCTCTCTCTCTCTCTCTCTCTCTCTCTCTCTCTCTCTCATTTTTCCGACAATACATGTCGGTGTCTTTTCATGGGTAACTTCCATGACGTCACATAACTGGCACAAGTTGGTTATGCTGAGTGTTCATGAAATACCTGCACTGACTGGGCTACACTGTGATACATGGAAGTTCCTGAACTAGAATATGTGGTCGACCTTCCTTGTGATCGAATTACAGCACAGTTCCTTATACACAATAGATACATACATTTATATATATATATATATATATATATATATATATATATATATATACATTTATATATATATATATATATATATATATATATATATATATGCAAAATATATACAACGCACACACACATAGTATGTCTGACTCCTTCCACTCCCTCTTCCTCTTCCTCGTCTCTTGCCCTTCCATCGCGTCATCTCCTTTCCTTCTTGTCTTCCTCATGCTGTTCTCATTCTTTTCCTTTTCCTCGACCTTCCTCTTCATCCTTCTCCACTTCATTACATCCAGTGTGGCTCTGTTTGTGTGTTGTATATTTGGCTCACCTGTACAGTCTTCTCTAATAGTTTCCTCTTGAATACACTAGATTATTTTAATTATATGAGAATTCTATGTAAGTCTGTGAGTGTTAATACTGGCACCGTTTATCTTCGTATTGCTGGGATGAATCCATTATTTTATTGCACCTATGACGTCACCATTTTATTTATCATAGTGAATCATGAGCAACATCATATTTCATGTTGTCAACATTAACCGTCTCATTGTAGAGATAACTTAAGAAATTTTCTCCAGGTAATGGCAGTCGATTTCATGTAGCTGAGTATAAGAATGATAACCTCCTATTCTCATTTTATTCCGTATAATGCCAGACGATTTTATTCAACCTAGCGAGAATGTACAAGACTGGGAATGTCAGCATTGGTACGCTAAACCTCTTATGATTCGAACAGCTCAAACATTTTGTTCCAACTAATGCTACCGGTAGCTGATTTTATCTTTGAGCAAATGTCGGAGCTTCTGAGTGGTGATGGATGAAACAGCTCTCGTATATTTTTCCAACTGACCCTTGTCTTTATCAAAAGTTCATATTAAGTTGAGGACTTGAGATTGTAAACAGTGGCACAATTAACACCCCCATTCTAGGAACAACTCGTGTATTTATTTCAGGTAACACCTCAAAATTTTATTCCCGTGGGAGTGAGTCACAGGAGCCTCAGTGTTAATCCTGCCACTTTTAACATTCTCACAATCAAATGAAACGCCGAGAACTCGGGCTTCGAGCTGTCAACACGAAGTGTCACACGGTATGCTTCCGCCAAGCCTTGAGCACGGACTCGCCAGACAATATCCATGACCTTGCTGACCTAATCAGTTCATCTCACCAACACTATCCTGGCTGGGGCGAGGGACTTAGTCATATCACTCCTGATAGAGGTTGGGTGGTGGGGAAGAGGAGCAGGGTAACCCACTGGAGCTGGCTAGGTGGGGGAAGGGAAAGGCAAAACACCGAGAGGAGTGAGAAGCGATGAGTCTGGGCCGGGATGGCGAAACAGATTGCCCCGCTGGTTGGCCAAACAAGAAAATCCTGACCTGGGATGGATAATCTAGCCCTGAGTAAACCTCTGGCCATGCCTCCCCTCCCCTCCTCCAAGCCCTTTCCCTTCCCCCACCGCCCCAACACATCATTGGCTCATATTCTCATTGGTTAAGGGTGCTCCCTACCACCTCCCTGTTGCCACACTGTTTATACATATTGACACCTGAGTTTTATGTAGGAGTATTATGCAAAATAAGTCATTAGAGAAGAGGTACTAGTAAGTCCCTAAACTAGAGAGAACACATACACACACACACACACACACACACACACACACACACACACACACACACACACACACACACACACGCACAGGAGAGGAGAGAGGACAGAGGGAAGATCGGTGATTCCTAGGCTGCCACTCCTGGGATGCTGCATCGGCCCATATCCGTAGATAGGGAGGAGATGTAGAGGGAACGAGGAAAGTGAGACTAAGGATAAAAGTAGACCCAGTATGGCCTTGATCTATAACCCCCTGTCTTTGCTGACCTGATCAGTTCATCGTCCCTTCATAATGTATCACTGACAAAAGTTTAGTCAAAATCCGTTGAGGGATTCAGGAGATATAGCGCCGACATCCATATGACCTTGGCCTTTGACCCCTAGACCTTGCTGACCTAATCAGCTTATCGTCTTTACATACTGTATCACCGACTAACGGTGGCCGAAATCCATTGAGGGGTTCCATAGATATCGCGCCCACAATAGTTTAGTAGTTCGATCTCATATGACATTGACCTTTGACCCCTTTACCTAGCTGACCCAGTCAGTTCATCATCATCTCATACTGCATCACTAACAAAAGTTTGGTGGAAATCCGTCGGTGGGTCCAGGAGATATCATTCCCACAAAAGTGTTACGGACGCAAGCAGGCAATAACGCATGCACCCACTAACCCTCGGACGGACAGACCAGACTTAAAACCTCCTGCACCGTGAATGGTCGGAGGCATAAAATTTTCTAGTACTGAACTGTATCTAACGGCAGTCTATTATATTCTGCTGGAAATGAGTGTAGGGATCTGCCAGTAACAGTGTCTTCACACACATTACAATACTTAAAATTCCTATGTTCGGCACCACTGAAGTGTTCTGTACCATCTAGGGCCAGGAAGCAATAATAATCTAGGATAAATATAGGAGCCTCCTCCTTTCCTCCTCCTTTAATGCCTCCTCGCCTTCTACATACATTTTTAACTTAAATGTTTCTGCAGGTTTTTTCCATCCTTATCCTCATCATTTCGACTGTCATCATCATCATCCTCATCATCATCATCGCCGTCGTCATCATTATCGTTGTTATTATCACAGTCATTATCATCATCATCATCGCCTAATTTTCAGGTTATAACGCGGGCTTCAGGATCCAGAAAGACGAGCGACAGAGCAACACTAGATGATTTACATATACCAGACTACATCACTATAACGACGTATTTTTTCAATTCTTATCGACACTAGATAGTATTATTCATCACAAGAAGGATCTCTCTTAGTCTATGGGGTTACTCTGAGCTCCATCTAATCCCTCGCTTTTTAGAACTTTCAAAAACCGAAGGGAAGGAGAAAACTGGAGATAGATAGATAGATAGATAGATAGATACACATAGACAGAAAGATAGAGGGATAGATAGATGAAAAGGTGGATGGATGGATGGATGGATAGACGGATGGATGGGTGGATGAATAGATAGATAGATGGATGGGTGGATGGATAGATAGATGGATGGGTGGGTGGATAGATAGATGGATGGATGGATGGATTGAGAGAGAGAGTAGCTATAATTTTTATTAGTCTCAGGAAAATCCTCTTGTGTTGACATGAGAAGGGTGAAACACAACAAGAATGATTAATACAAAGGGGAAGAGGACAAACAGCGACACATAATATAGAGATTGAGACATGACGGTGAGTGAGATTGGCAGGGGAAGACCAGCAATGATTGATGATTAACGCGGGAGAATACGGGAAAGGAGGAAGGAGAATACTGTGAGAGAAGAGGAAATGGTACACGCGGAAAGCAGAATGAGGGAAGAAGGGAATAGTAGGTGATGTACTCGTATATAGGAATAACAGGTGATGTATATAGGAGGAAGAAGAATGGAGGCAAGGGATGACAAATAGGCAAAGTGGTAGAGAACATTAAGTATATCAAACCCAACACCGTAACTTTTATAAAGAATCCTTGATACAACCATGTCAGTATAATAGGCTACTTCCCCAGTGATAAAGAAAGACCTGGCTTTTACGAAGATTGTCATTTCCCCTTGCTCTTTTTATTTTCAGAGAATTTTACTAACTTGACAAAACCTCTCCCATTAAAAAGCTTAATGGCCTTACTACAATGGCGCCCTTTTCTTCCTTTCTTTCTCCTCCTCCTCTTCTTGTTTCTCCTCCTCCTGCTCCTCCTCCTTCTTATATGCAGGCTAGTTTATAACATACTGGGAATCCTCTAGAACAGCCGGAGTTAAAGGAAGGTTATATCCAGCCCTTCAATTAGAAAAGACTCTATAGGTGAATGACATCGTTCAGTTAATACAAGAAAAATAATAGTGACTTTCAGGACAACGCAAAATATTGTGTGTGTGTGTGTGTGTGTGTGTGTGTGTGTGTGTGTGTGTGTGTGTGTGTGTGTGTGTGTGTGTGTGTGTGTGTGTGTGTGTGTGTGTGTGTGTGTGTGTGTGTGTGTGTGTGTGTGTGTGTGTGTGTAGTGGAAGTTATGTGATGTGTAATGTAATTAATTCCAACAACCCAACACTGTCCTTTTTAAGAACAGGTGGATTGTTAAGCAGCTCACCTGTCTGTTTTTGATCCTATTAATGCACCTCAGTGACCTTACATAGAATTTATGTTATCTGACACACACACACACACACACACACACACACACACACACACACACACACACACACGTAAATAGTACATGTGGTAAGGAAGGATGTGCTCACCTTGAGTCATAAAGTAAGGTCTGTGTTACCTGTACTTTGTTGGGTGTCTAGATTTTTGGTTGTGGATTTGAGATGAGGGTAGAAATATTTGGCTGTAAGTAGATTATCTGCTGGAATATCAATAATTGCACTGAAGTTCTTCAGATCAGTCCAAAGCTTCTGTGTTTATACCTTGTCGTTGCCTAGACTGGTTAGGAACTCACTGATCTATGGGCATGAGATATTCACGAGGCCATTACCTCTTAATATTATATGGACAACAGGGAGAGGCTTTCTGAAAAATTTACATAACTGACGTTAGACGGTACTTGGCATCACAATTGACTTGTTACATGCTTTTGAAAGTTTCCTTTAAGTCAGTGAAACAATTTTTTCTTTTTTTTTCTGAGTAAGTGATGAATGCTACGAAAATATGCTCGTCCAGAAATACTGTAATTCTGTCCAGCCGTGTTTTAGCTTGCTTCATTTTGAATTTAAAGGAATCGGCTGGAAGTTTGTGGGCCGTGTCTCATCGTCCATTTTAAAACTATACCGGTATGATATACAAGCTACCTTACACTGGTACTCTACGTTTATAATAGAGTATTACCGTTATGCAACGTTCTGATTTTCATAAGCATTCTCGGTGCACATTAGACACAGTTGATTTAGTCGGCCTGTTTTTTAAGGTTGGCTTTCGAGATTCCAAAAACTGTGTAATGTCACATCATTAACTAATAGCCTGATTATTCATCCTCAGATCCGAAGAAGAATAACATTAGCTGGCATGGAATTCTAAAACCGTGCCAACCACAAGCAGGTCACAGGAACCAGTAGGCTAAATAACAGACTGGTTCCTATAACTCACTCCAACCTGAATGAAACTAAAATATCATACGAAAGGTTAAGCGGACCATTAGCGGTAATAGGACACGTTATAAGTTATGCTTCATTATGCAATTGCCTAATGGGGCTTGGAATGTGTGATCCTGTTCATTAGGCCTCACAAATAATGCAATAGAACTTCATAGATGCTTATGGATTTAGAGGTAATCAGCATATTAATTGCTTTAAACTAATTTGTCTCTTACGCTCCCCATAGGGCAACACAGGATTAGATGATGAATGAATGAATGAATGAACCAATTTGTGTTCCGATAATTTGTTTTCATGGCAGTGTTGTTTTTTATTCAGTCTTACGTCATAGGTATTTCGTAACTAAGATTAATTTTAAAAGGAAGACAGAGATATTTGTTAATTCATCTTTGCATCTACTATGTCAAGAAAAAAAAAGAAGAAAAAAAAAAAAAAGGCTGCTTCGCGGGGATTTTTTTTTTTAAGACGGTCAAAAGATATACGAGGCTTTTCTGTTTTCCTCTCCTTGCCGTACCCAGTACTTAATTAAACACACACACACACACACACACACACACACACACACACACACACACACGGTTAATAAGAATCCGTACTTGAAACAAGTATAAAGAGACGAAGGTTAAGCTCAAAGTCCGTTGGAACTTTACACTTTATTCTTTACTACATGATCACAGAATCTGCTCCATTCGTCCATTCGGGCCCAGCTTCTCAGCTAACACGAAGCCGGCCCGCTCTTCACAACTTAGGTCGCCAGACTCGGCACAAGCTGATACAACAATTTCAGTCACATAGGTTGTAGCCACACTTATACTTCACACTTACATACTACTATGTATACACTAGTATATCTCAGCATCAGTTTAGTTGTAAGAAATTATTAAATCATTTGTAACATGCCGTCTGATACTCCCGCTATTGAAAAAAAAAAAAAATAAATAACTGAGCAAGTGGTACCCAAGCACATCTTCAGGACCACGTGTTAGGGCCTTCATTTACTGTTTACAAATTGCTCCCCTACCGGATGCTGGATTGACTACAATATAGTCTAAAGTACTGCAAAAATAGAAAGATGGCGTGTTATATAGGTTGGCAATAGTGTACTGGTGTTTAGTTTTGTGGTGTCTGTTCATATATGGGAATTAATAGACAACGTGATGTCTGACTGTCAACCGCGTGAATCACTGGCCACACATTACAGACTTCAGGCTAGTTTTCACCTTTTTTTTTTTTTCCACACAATATATTATAAAATTTACCATACATAACACAAAGCAACAACCCTGACTAATACTTGAAGCATACTCCGAGTTCATCAGCGTGGTCGACTGGTGTGGGATTTTCATATAGATTCACACTAGATACCCAGTAGGAACATAGATATGCTTTTAAAGGAAGAACTAGACAAGGGAAGATTTTACACTCCTTTCCTTATTCGTCCTGCAGAAAAACAGCTATAACCTGTTGCAATTCCCCTGTCTTAAGATATGTTTATGAAGTTAGAACAGGGTAATGAGGAATATTCTGCGGCTTCCTTTACCCTCCTGTATATAAAAATCGAAGTTGCGACAGGGAATTGATCGCAAGTGCTTTTGTATGTCATGTTAAAAAAAAACACCCGGTCTATCTTCGGAAGCGTGGGTGTAATTAATGTAATTCAGTAAGTAAGAATCTCTGTGTAACGGGTGGGGCGTGTTCTACCCGAAGCTTAATAAAATTATCAGCTAGTAGCAAGAACAATTGCTTTGTGGATGAGCTATTTGGAGAATGTTTGTTTGTTAGCCAGTATGTCTTCATTATGCTTTACGTCTTCCTGTCCGGGAGAGTCGTATTTTCATTTCAACTGAATAAATTCATGTGGCAGTAATAATGTTGCAAAACTAATTAATGTGAACTGAAAATTCCATTAATTGTTAACTGATAATTCGGAAACTGTCTGCCTCACTTTCGTTCTGTTTATTTTACCCGCTTCTCTATCAAGTCTTCATCTATAGAAAGAGATTATTCTAACTTATGCTGAATAAAATCGCCTGTTTTTAGCAGAAGTGAAGTAGCAATCAATGGGAAAAAATGACTGAGAGACTGTCTGTTTGTCTTTCCCATTGTCCGTCTGCACAATTATCTCGTTTTCCTCAACAAGATGGGTCTGTTATCACTTGTCTGATTAATGTTATCTGGTGAAATCAAGAATATTATAATAAGCCGAAGTGAATCGTTAATATTATGGATCTCTCTGTTTGTATGTCTTATTTAGGAGGCGATTTCTTTCCGAAGATGTATGTAATCATTTGTCCTTAGCAATAATAAAATAACAAGGATTGGTAATCTCAAATGGCGTGTGTCTCTGTCTTTCCTTTTGCTTGCAGGAATAGCCTGTATTAAACCTGGCTTACTAAATGTGTTTGTTGATATTAAGAATAAAATGTCAAAACTGACGATTCTCTCTAAGGCATATAGCATATGCCTGTCGGTCACTCAGTTTTTCTGTTTTTCTGAGGACTTCTATTCAACATGATTCTCTGTCAGACAGGATTCCATGCAAGCTTGAATGTTAACAAAAATACTACAATATTTTACATTTGACACCAATACGAGTATAACGCTCATTCCGTTTTGCATCACGCTTCTTTATTATTTTACCGTGCAGTCATAATTTTTTCATACGTATACCGGTATACTTTATATAGATGCTCCCTCCCTCCCTCCAACCATTCATCCATCCATCCCAAACTACCACCACCCAGCTTGATCGAAGGGTAGCAGTCTCCTTTATTTTGCGGTTTGAAGCAGCATAGGATGCTCAGAATGTATTGTAGCATCTATATAACGTAAATACGTATGAAAAAAAAATCTGATTACACAGTAACGAAAGTGCCTGATGCAAAACGGAATGAGCGTTATACACGTAATGGCTTCAAACGTAAAATATTGTAATATTTTTCTTGACATTCAAGCTTGCTTGGAATTCTGTTTGACAGAGAATCATGTTGCTGAATAAAAGCCATCCTCAAAAAAAAAAAAAAAAAAAGGACGGAAAGACAGACATATGGCTTAGAGATTCGTCAATGTTGTATTTTACTCTTCAAATCAACAAAGACATTTAGTAAGCCAGGTTGATTACATACTATTTCTGCAAGGAAATGGAAAGGCACAAACACACGCTGTTTGAGAATAAGAATAACTATTAATTTAATCTTGCTAAAGACAAACGATGACATGCATCCTCAGAAAGAAATCGCCAACTAAATAAGACAGGCAGAGTGTCAGACAAACAGACACAGAATCAATATTATCGATTCACTCCGACTTGTTATATTACATTCTTGATTTCACCTGATAACATTAATCAGATCAAGTGATAACAGACCCATCTTGTTGAGGAAAACGAGATAATTGGTCAGACGAACAATGGGAAAGACAAACAGACAGTCTCTCAGTCATTATTTGCCATTGACTGCTACATCACTCCTGTTAAAAACAAGCGATTTTATTCAACATAAGTTGGAATAAACTCTTTCTGTAGATGAAGACTTGATAGACAGAGAAGGAGGAAAAGTAAATAGAAAGAAAGTGAGGCAGACAGTTTCCGAATTATCAGCTCACAATAAATGGAATTATCAGTTCACATTAATTGGTTTTGCAGCATTGTTATTGCCACATGATTTTATTAAAGAAAATACGACTCTCCCGGACAGGAAGACGTAAAGCATAATGAGGACATACTGGCTAACAGACAAACATTCTCCAAATAGCTCATTCACGAAGCAATTGTTCTTGCTACTAGCTGATAAGTTTATTAAGCCTGGTGTAGAACACGCCCCACCCATTACACAAAGATTCTTACTGAATTACAATAATTACATCCACGCTTTCGAAGGTAGAACGGGTATAATTTTTTAACATTATTCAGTCAAGGTCGTAATGGCCTGTCTCATTTCCGTACATTATCACACATTTCTGTGTGTGTGTGTGTGTGTGTGTGTGTATACGCTTCGTCCTGCGAAGAAAAGGAGTTAGCTGCCTTTCGGTGAAGAGATCAAGGAAGGTGATTGTAGTTGGGAATGGATCAGGGGAGTAGAAGGGGAGGAGGTTTAGAGCTGTGTCCGGACACCAGCCCATTCTTGGTTTCCTGGCCATAGCGTCGACAAGGCCTGGATACTTTCTTTGGATCGCGAGTGTACATCAGACATGGCATACTAATAATAAAAGATGTCTAGAAGTATCCCCTACATTTATTAATAATCCTTTTGGATATAATTTTAACAAACAGTGAAAAAAGGGAATTAATCTGATAAATCCTTTTCGTTGTCGACACGGAAATTTTGTGTGTGTTAAGAAGACTGTGTTTTTTAATGCTTACGGCTCTGGATATAAGGCCTATATTTCCGGCGGGTCACACAGCACTTGTCTCCCCCTGGGCGCTTATACCCACTATCCCTGCTGATTACATGGTACTGGTGTCTCATTCAGGGCTGGTGTGCTAATCTTAGAGGGGATGTTTGTTGTAGTTAATAGTGAATTTGCATGCTTGGCAGGACAATAACGCTAATATCAGGCGTAGTATTACTATTCATATCAGGTATGCACAGGTTCAAATACCACGAAAAAAAAGAAATCGCCACATGAATGACGATGGTGCGCCACATTTCTGTGTAATGCAATAACATGAACACACAGAAGGACAGGCAGTTATTTAATATAAGCATAATTATCAAAAGATGTCGCTTATCCGTATCGTTTAACATCCTCAAACACCGGAGGAGTAGAAGGCTTGATGCACTAGGTTTCATGCCATGCTTCAGTGACCTAATTTTTCAGATATTTCATTCTCTATATTCTCAACCTATAATAACTCAATTCAGAGAAATTGTTGTTGTTGTTGTTGAAAGATTTCATGCAACTATAGTGCAGGCCGGGCCATACATTGGCCCGGTCAGTGGGGTGTGGGCTGTCTTAAAAATAGTATGGGAGAAGACAGGGCCTGGGGACTGCCCAGCACACACGCCCTGTCTTCTGGCTGGCTTTGTGGTTTGTGTTGTCAGAGAAATTAAATCGATTTACCTTATATGAAACACTGCACTATAGTTGTCCCGATGATAAGAATGTTAATGGTCCCATTATTAACACTATGGTTCCTATACTTATTTTCTGGGGAATAAAATCGTCAGCCATTAGCTGTATTTACAAACTAGAGTTGATCGGACCATTTGATTAATCTCTTCCCTGTGTTGAGATTTACTGGGCTCCATAAAATGGTCAGTAATCAAGCAATTTGAAGCACCATGTTTGTAAAAAAGCAGACTAAAGTTTAAGTCATTCAGTATTTGTTACTCATAATGCTGCGAGTTTCCTTAACCCATTGGATCCCCGAGTTGCTGGGCGAGGCATTGCACTGGGAGGGTACTAAGCGTACCGCCCTCCGCCTACCGGCTCATAGTCGCGAAGCTCATAGGTCCCTGCCCGGGGGTTCCCTACTTTATTAAGATGTGAAAACTCCCAGTTCTCTCCAGTACTCTGGACACTGGGCTCGAATGGGTTAATGAAACTGATAGATTTGCCAGTCATTAACCCACTGGATCCCAGAGTTGCTGGGCGAGGCATTGCACTGGGAGGGTACTAAGCGTACCGTCCTCCGCCTACCGGCTCATAGTCGTGAAGCTCATAGGTCCCTGCCCGGGGGTTCCCTACTTTATTAAGATGTGAAAAGTCCCAGTTCTCTGCAGTACTCTGGACACTGGGCTCCAATGGGTTAAGCCTTACAAATCCTCTGCTTATGGTCATGATTACATTCCAAGTCCTTGAATGTCTATGAGGTGAATTCAGAAAATGATTAACCTTAGTTGCTGAAAATTACTAAACATAACGAAGCACGCTAAGGCGGAGTAACATCTCCGGGTAAAAATACTTCATTTATGGATATTCAGTAAGTGAATTTGCTCAGGCTTCTACGGCACACTCCTTACTATGAAATAATAATAATAATAATAATAATAATAATAATATAATAATAATAATAATAATAATAATAATAATAATAATAATAATGATAATAACAATAATAATAATAATAATAATAATAATAATAATAATATATAATAATAATAATAATAATAATAATAATAATGATAATATATAAATATGATAATAATAATAATAATAATAATAATAATAATAATAATAATAATGATGAATCGCTTAAACTGGAATGGTTTGCTAGATTTTTCTGGACTACATGAAGGCGAATGATAATAGTATTAACGCTCACAGACTCTTGTGATACACTGTCAGCTGAATAATATCATTTGGCGTTAATTCAAGGGGGAAAAAATGAGGGAGAAGACCCAGCCATGAAAGGGTTGTCATAAAAGTTTTCCCAATAAATTTCAGTTTTTGTCATTGTTTTTCTAACCTATATTCAATCATCACTTACAAGTTTATGTAATATATATAATTTCTTTGATTTTCATTTCCTTTCGTCCTCCTTCATCTTTCTTTCCTTTTGTTGGTTTCCTTCTACGATTATTTTATTTTACCACTGCCATGAACTCGTTCATCCCCCAAGGCTTGATTTATTTTCCTTCCTAAAATATACCCCCGAAGTCTGAATAAAAAGGAAGACATGAAAATATATACTTCTCCTAACATCATTATAAACAGTCAGGAATCAGCTATCTTCACTGTCTTACCTGAGGAATATTTAACAATTTCAAGCTCCCTTGCCTTATCCTTTGTTGAGTACCGTACAACAGTTTGACGTTACCTGAATACGCAAGTAGAGCTTTTCCAACCGTGAATGGGCTACTGGTACCTGTACGAAAAATCTCTAGTTCATTTAATCAGTCTCAGCGGAATATGCTACGAAGGAATGCAGTTCTAGAGATGTCCTCATCATGAAGGTGTTTAAGGTAGTGTAAACTGCCCGAAGTCTTCACATGACTGTCTTCCTTCCCCCTCAACCATTCTCATTTCTTCTTTTGCCTCGGCTCTCCTCCTTCTTTGTCTTCTTCACGCATGCTTTCTCCTACATCTTTATCCACCACTCACCGTTTCCGTTTCTCTCTCTCTCTCTCTCTCTCTCTCTCTCTCTCTCTCTCTCTCTCACACACACACACACACACACACACACACACAGTGAAAAAGAGAGAGAGAGTGGGGGAAGGGGGGAAATCAGCGAATCTGACAATGTAAAAAGTAAAATATAGAAGTAAATTTTGGAAGCCAGTGTGCCCAGTCCTAACCAGTGTAACTTGTGTGAGCCTTGGAGATGTTCATAAGAATGGCTGGAGACCGATGCCGTCCTGAATGCTGCCCCTGTTTGCTGCAGGATCAAGTGAGTGCAGTAATGGAAAAATTGATCAACTTATTTAAACTTAAAAAATAATAGCAAAAAATATATTAATAAGATTTTTAATGTTGTTTTGCCTGCCTATAATTAGCTTGCATTTTTCATGTAAAAAAAGGAAATGATGTAAGTCTGACGTTCCTCTGAAATGAAGTTATAATTCCAATTAAATCATAAATTGAAATACATCTGAAGGTTAACATGTAAGTGAAAATGAAAATATAATTATTTTAAGGGAATTCTGATATCTAGTTGTAAAGAACTGACATTTGGAAATAATGTTCCAGCTCTAGAAGCAGGACGTACGAGTATTTAGATAATTCTGTACAGGTCAGTATACTGCCCGACACGAAGCCACGACCAGCCTAGATTGGTGTTAGTGGCTCACCAAAACGCAATGCAAAACACACACACACACACACACACACACACACACACACACACACACACAAAGAGAGAGAGAGAGAGAGGGGGGGGGGAATCCGACCTGCCATTCGCAAACACCGACCGGTTCTTTTAAACCATGCTACTGGATTCTGGATTCGTGTAAAGAGATTCAAGCCAATATAATGACGATCCACAATTCCGACATTTTACGGACATGTAACTTGCAATACTTTGGTGATAGAAACTCCGTGTACAAACAGCTAGATAAGGAGTTTATTACAAGCTCACAGTAAAACAGTCTGCCCGTGTCGGCTGTCTGCTAAGAACTGATGCAATAACGCCGTCTTCAGGCGTGGGAGAGCATGCTGACCTAGCAAATTTAGTGGGGGCATGTATGCATTGGGAGGGGACATACTGTATATACATCGGGGGTACACTACTCCCCGGGTAGCTGAGATGGTGTCTCCTGACACCAGGAGTTAAATGGTGGGTGATGATAGTAGTAAGGCAGGACCGGGGAGGTTTGTACAAGGGATAAGTATGATACAGGGGCAGTAGAGGAGACATGGCCATGTTGAGGGGAGGGAATGAGAACGATATATACAGATGAGATATACAAGGATTAATAGGTACAAATTCAGTAAGGGTCGAAGGTATATATAAACATAATGGGAATTACACAATAATAGTTTGATACATGATTAACAAGGAGTAGATATGAGAGTTCTATTGTTGTTCTTCCTTCATTTTGTTTTTTTGTTTTTGTATTTTCTGTAGGATACACTGTCACTCAGTAATGCATGAAAGAAATACCATCATTTTCTAGTAGGCAGAGTGCTGTTCACAGTTCGGTTAAATGTTAGATGGCAATGGTAGTCACGGAATGCGAGGGCACTAAGTATGGGGAGTTTCTACGCCGTGTGTAGGGCGTACTATGCCGGTAGCGACTCTGATTTCCTGGAGTCGACGTTCCATTTTTCCGACACAACAATGCACTGCACAGATGATGAGTAGAAAACCTATGAAAGCGATAACCACAGGGGGAAACACAACTGTTGGATGAACCCATGAATGGCTGAAGGCCAGAGAAAATTGATCCATAAGGAAATCACTGTCATTGAGGAAGGTGAGCATGCGCAAGTGAGGGGAGGTGATGGTAATGTTGGCAGATGGTAGGGTTGAAGGCATGTCGATTGGTTGAAAGATGTCATAGGAATGTTTACGAACAGCTTGGTGATAGCGAGTGGCGTAAGTGATGACGGACTCTGATTTGACGGTACAATAGTCAGGTGCTTTGTAGAGACCACTAGCGGGGACAGAGACATTGGAAGAACCAGGACACATGATTGTGACAGAGATGGGAACAGCAAAGAAGAAATACTGGACATGGTTGAGGTGAGCATGGTAGACCGGGAGGTCAGGAGCTGGGACAAAAGAACAGGCCGAGTAGATGGAATGGTTGCGAACTAAAGCAGACTCACAGGGTGTAGCACTGCTAGGGAAGATAGCGAAAAGGTGGGCAGCACAGAGACGAGAGGTCGGAGTAAGGGAGGAACATTGCCGGAGGTCTGTGGAAGAAAGGATGGCAACGGAAAGAGGATCATGGGAGAGGGAGGAAATATTCTGAAGGAACAGAGACCTGTAACAAGGAGTTGTTGAGGCGGAAAGGGAAGGGAATGATGTGGAAAAGGTTAAAGGTTATGGCAGAACGGAGAGGAATATGGACGACGACGTATGTAGTGAGAAGAGTGGCTTCGAGAACAGGATAATAATATTCAAGGGAGGAGTAAGGGAGGACTGGGGAGAGACCGAAGGTGGAGTGAGCCCATTCCAGGACAGAACGGAGAGCTGAGACAGGTACTAAGTCGGCAGTGACACGTCCATTGATAGCATCGACCAGGATACGAACCAAGGTAGAGACTTGAGACAGGAGAGAGTCAAGGGCCAGTTGGAGATTATCCATGTTGAGTTTGAGGTAGAAGAACTGAGAGATAACGTCGAGATCTGAAAGGTGGCGTTGTAAGATATCGGTGAAATTGTTTAGAGTGGACGTGACTTCATTGAGTTGGGTTGTGAGCCTCTGTAACATAGTGTGTTGGATTTTAATGACTCGGCGTTGTGATTCTAGGGCTGAAGCTAAATGAGTGAGATCAGATTTGAAGCCAGAAATGTCACGGGCTGTAGCAACGCCAAACAAGCCACTCAGAATCTCACCGCCGAAGTCGAAGAGACCTCGTTTCACACGAGAACGACCCACGGGTGTCTGAATGGAAAATGTGTCATTGAGCTCAGTGAATCTGTTACTTATGTATTGCAATTGCCAGGAGAGTGGGAGGAAAAGGTTATAGAGATACTCATTCGGGTTGAGTGTCCCCATGAGGGCCGTGAGATGGTTCCTGATTCCGTGGAGCTGGTGCGCATAGGCAGGTAGGGCAATGGCTACGTCGGCCAGTGGCGCAAGATCATAGCGCAAAGAGGCGATGTCGTCGATAAGCATTACCGCGCCTCCCAAGCCGACCAAGGCCCCGGGACGTACTCCACCATCGTCCTGACCTGACCCAGACCCCAGGAGGGTCAGCACTGCCAGCAGGGAGATCGCTAACATCGTACCTAGAAAATCAGGGTAGAGTTAATGGGGGAGGTCGTGAAGAGGTTGATGGGCAGAGCGCAGTTTGGACCGATATTGATTGATTGATGAATGAGCAGGTGGAGATGGAGAGGAAGGAGATTGAGGGATAGGTGGGGACAAGGTAGACTGAGGGATGGGAGGAGGGGAAGAGGGGGCAGGAGGTTGTGTAAGTGACTCTTCCAACACGAGGCCACGGGGTGCTCGCTTTAAGTCATCGACGTGGACCCATCTGGTGTCCCTAGTGGACAGGTCCTGGAGGTGAAATTTGTTGCCTTGTTGAGTGAGGACGCGGTAGGGCCCTGTAAATTTGTCATCCAACTTAGAGGAACGCGTATGGGAATGAGCAAAGACAAGATCGCCTACATTGATAGTGATAGGAGAGGCGGACTTATGTTGGCGCTGCAGCATGTCCTCCTGAGAGGAAGCCAAAGTGGATTGGACATACTGGTGGATTGACTGGAAGTTGGCCAATTTTAGTTTAACATAATCATCCATGTTGTAGATGGGTTCTGGCTTTGAGGATAAGAGAGAGTATGGGAGGTCCTTGTCAAAACCAAAGAGGATGAAGAAGGGAGATTCAGCAATGGATGCATTGATGGAACTATTGATGGAGGATGCCACTTGGGGAATCCAGTCATCCCAGGATGAACTATGGGAGCCGAGATGTCTGAGGCACTCTAAGATTTTACGGTTATGGCGTTCTACAAGGCCATTGGAAGCCGGATGGTTAGGCACGACATTGCACTTACTGATATGAAAGTGGCGACAGATCTCATCTAGAAGGCTATTGTTGAATTCTGTACTGTTGTCAGTAAGAATGGTATGAGAGGGGTACTGAATGGGCAAATTACGTGATCTACAAAGGCACGGGCAACGCTCTTCGCGGTCTTGTTGGAGAGGGGAACGAGGACACAGTAGCGGGAGAAGTGGTCGACCGCTACGAACAAGTACCCAGCGCCAGATTCTGTGAGAGGTAGTTTTAAGAGATCGATTGAGACAGTTTCCCATGGTCGTGATGGGATTGGGTATTGTAAGAGAGGTGCTGGTAAGCCGGTTGATCCTTTGTGGCGGTGGCAGGAGAGGCAAGAGTCACAGTGGGCACTGATATCACGGCGCATGGTTGGCCAATAGTATTTGAGACGTGCTTGGCACAAGCATCGGTCTTTACCTGGATGGGAAGCCTGAGGAGTATTATGAACAATATGAAGAACCTTTGGTATCAGAGCAGTGGGGACAACAAGTTGGCGTACTTCGCGATTGGGCATATCTTTGTCTGTTAGCAGTGTTTTCCTGTACAAGAGATCATCACCTAGCATGAACTCATCTAGTGATACTGGCAGAGTAGGTAAGGTCGAGGCATCGCCAGATTCTAGGAAATAAATGACTTTGGACCACATGGGGTCTTGGCGTTGAAAGTTCGAACAACTTCTGACGTTAGTGTAGTATTTTCAGTTACTTCAGGCTGGAGTGATGTTATAGCTGCTGCTACGTGACGTGAGAGTGCGTCTGCGACTACATTCAACTTGCCTGGTACATATTGAAAAGTGGGATTAAAGTCCTGGATGATGACAGACCATCTAGCTAGTCTACCTGTTAGGTTGTGATTCTTGAACAAATCACATAGTGGAAGGTGGTCTGTTTGGATATGCACTGGATAACCATAGACTATATCTCTGAAATGTTTCAAGGACCAGATTACCGCTTAGCGCTTCGAGAACTGTGACACTGTAGTTACGTTCCTAGCGGTTGTAAGGGTGCGACTGGCATACGCTATTATGCGCTTCCTTGATGCTTCATCGAGTTGCATCAAAACGAAACCAAGTCCAGTGCCTGAGGCGTCTGTGCAGAGAAGGAAGGGTGTGGTGTAATCAGGGAACGCTAGAATAGGGGCATTTACAAGAGCTGTCTTTAGCTTTTGGAAAGCCTGTGACTGGTCGTTAGTCCAAACAAAGGGCACATTCTGCTTGAGTAAGTGGGTCAGAGGAGCGGCGATCTTCGCGTAATCCCGGATAAAGCTGACGATAATAGCCACTGAGGCCCAGGATACTTCGTACAGCGTCAGTAGTGGTAGGTTCTGGGAAGTTAATGATCGCCTTAGTTTTATCCTCATTAGTATGAATGCCTTGTGCATCTACGACATGGCCTAGGAATTTGATTTTCTTTCGCAGGAAGTCACATTTACTGAGATTGATTTTCAGGCCTGTGAGCTGGAGGCATTCAAAGACTTGCTGGGGTTTGGTAAAAAGATCAGGGATGGATTTACTCACAACAATGATATCATCTAGGTAAGCAAAAAGAGAGTGTCCCATCATACCGCTGAAGACTGAATGGATAAGTCGCATGAACACAGAAGGAGCATTTCTCAGACCAAAAGGGAGTCTCTTAAACTGAAAATGTCCGGAAGGGGTGCTAAAGGCTGTAACTGGGCGAGAGGACTCTTCCATTTCGACCTGCCAGTACCCACTGAGGAGGTCTAAAGATGGAAAGAGTACGTTATTGTCACCAAGGGATTCTAGCAAATCAGTGAGGACAGGTAATGGGAAATGGTCTGGAACGGTGACAGAATTGACCTTACGATAGTCGACTACTGGTCTAAGGTTGCCGTCCTTCTTTGGTACTAAGAAAAGTGGGCTATTCCATGGACTGACAGAGGGTTCAATAATGTCCTGGTCTAACATGTTCTGTACCATTTGATCTGTTTGCTTTCTCTGGCTGTGAGGCAATCGATACGCAGGTATGTAAATCGGCTGAGTTCCTGGGAGGAGTTCAATCATATGTTTGACAAGGTCTGTTCTACCCATCAGTTCACCGGGTAAGGCAACCACGTTTCTGTACGAGGTCAGAAGGTCAAGGAGTTGAGGTGTATGTTCTGGGAAATCTGTGCAAGTGAGATGTGAGAGCATATCGGGTGAATGCGTCAGCGCAGATCCCGTAGAGTTAATAGTACATACACCGATTGGCGTATCATCAGGCTGAATAGTAGGAATTGAGGAATCCTGGCACACCTTTATGGCCGCTGGGTATACTAGGAAGTCTCCAATCTTTACACCACTTTTAAGTTTTAGTGGAGCATTTGTGACATTGAGCAAGTACAGGTAGCATAAACTGTCCTCTAAGACTGTACACCACGCTGACTCATAAGTCAAGCCATTCACACAACACGTCTCAGGTAGGGTTAGTACATCCACTCCTTCTTTCGCACCGGCAACACAAACAGAGACTTTGGTGAACTCATGCGGTAACAAAATTGTGCACGTATTCGTTACTGCACGTTTCGTCTCTGCGTGTTGGAGAAGATCATGCAGACTGTGTGAGGTAGGTAACTGAGACATGTCTGAGTCAGCGATAGTGTTGTCGGGAGAGGATGTAAGAGCCATGTTCGAGGGCTGAGATGATGTATCAGGAGACATTGAGGAATTTATGTCCTTGCTCGCAGTCAGTAAAGGAATGATCTCTGTATTCTCAGATGATGAGAGTGGTGGTTTGGGCTGGGTTGGACTTTTTGGTAGTGATAGGGACAGAGGTAACTGAAGGACTGATTTGATCGTAAGAACAGGACGGGGACATTCCATAGTGGAAACCGGGAATCCAGAAATGTCTATACTACCACAAGCAGGTAATAATAAAATGGAATGTTGTGCCATGGTGGAGAAACCAATAAGGGCATCTGCGGGATACTGCAAGTCATTAGTGACATGAAATTCAATGAGGATAGGGGGCAAATCTCTGTGGAGTTTGATTTCAAGGGTGACTCTTCCTTAACCTTAAACTCTGGAGCCGTTAACACCACATAGTCGAATGTCTTGAGGTTCTAGGAAACTGACGTGGTTGTGATGGCGATGGAATAATTTGTAAGGAATTTTCGGAGATGAGATTTACTATAGATCCTGTGTCCAAAAAGAATGACGTTGGTATGTCATGACTGCTGCCGAGAATGACAAAACCTGAGGATGTTATGGGACCTACATGGCGGATGGGGAGTTGGGTTTCTGGTTCTACGTGATATTGGTCCGATATGGGCGCGGCGCTTCCCCCGACTGTGGGCGGTTGAGGTAACGACATTCCTCAGTGGTGTGAGTCGTGCTTGATTTGTGGTATTTGCAGTGTGGACGACGTGAGCGGGAAGGCGTACGCTGTCTGGTTTGGGAGTGAGGACGTCTGTATGTACGGTCGCAACTGGATGCTCGATGTCCAGGATGACCACAGTACCAGCAAAGAATCAAAGATTGTCTGTTCCGTTGGGCGCTAGATTGATCACGACCTGCGGTAGGAGAGCGATGTGTGGCAGGTCTGCCGCGTGTGGTGGGATGGGAGCGAGATTGGTCTGGGGTAGTGGAGGTGTGACAGACTGAGGAGGCCAAGGGTTGGGTGGTGCCCTGATGCGTGTAGTTCGAACCTGTTCTTTCATGAATGGCTTTAGTGACCTGAATAATTTTATCTCCTGGATTGAAACCGATTTCCAAGGCTAGCTCTCGCTGTTTAGGAGTAAGCCAGTGAAGGAATCTGAGGTAACCAATTAAGTCAGCGAAGTTGGTGAGTGAAAGCATTGGAACACCATTCTTGTCTTCTAACCATTTCGTGCCTACCAGTAATTGGAGCATCTCGCTACTAGTTGCTTTCATGGCGGCGGCAGCTTCGCGGAGCTTGGCATATTGCGCTGGGACGCGCAAGTCCTCATCTAGTTGGTTTAGGAGATTAATGAATCCCATGAGAGACGCGGTATTTGAATGTTGGCAACAAAGGCTGATGAGTTCCATACGAAAAACAGCAAAGGTACTAATGCTATCGAAATGTCCTGCACGGATCGCGGATCCGATGTCTGATTTACCGTGATGCAAGCGATCGAGGACTTAAGCTACTTTGAGCGATTCCTCGGTAATTTGTCTATTATTTATTTCGGTTTCGACTTCTCTGAGGAAATCATAGACAGACCAAGCTGGGTCCTGGCTGGTAAATTTGGGACGATTGGCATCGTCGAGATAGATAGACTGTGGAGGGTTGGCCATGGCTGGAAGTGCAGAAGTGGCGGCAGGAGAGGTGTGGGAGAGAGAGAAGGTAGTGGCAGTTAAGGGCGAGCAAGACGGGGTATGAAGGGAGGCAGGAGAGGGAACGACAGGGGAAGGAGTAGAGGAAGAAGAAGGGAGTGTAGAGGCAGGAGTAGAGGAGGAGGTATCTGGATTTACGAGGGTAGGACGGGTAGTAAGTGATTCTGCGGGAAGTGAAACGGGAGTCTCAGGGACAGGGCGGTGGTACTCCTTGCCACTTCGTAAATGAGTGATTGTGTTAGAGTCGGCAGACAGGGTATGAGCAGGTGATGTTTCCGGGTCGAGAGGGCTGGTGGTAAGCGGTTGACGTGGAAAGTATGACATTTAATGCAGCAATGGAAGATGAAAGGATGAAGATGGATACGTAGGTGGAAATGTATAAATAACAATGAAAGAATGGAATACACTAGGTGTGAAAATGAATGAAGGTGCGGGCATGGATGGTTTAAATGCGAAGGATGAAATGGAGTATAAATAACGTAGGTGAAGATGAAAACGGGGTAATGAAAATGAGATGGAATATTTACAATAACCAATCTGTAGAGAAAATCGAGGATAATCTCTATAGAAAGGAAAGATATACTATAGTTACACAGTAGAAACGTGAGTGTCGAGATGGATGACGTGCAGGGTGGCTGGGCATAGCTGGGCTGGGGCGGGGCGGGGCGGGGCGGGGCGACGGGGCTGGGCGGGGCTGGGCTGGGCTGCGGGGTAGAGACAGCTGGGCGGAGAGGAGAAGAGACACCGCGATGAATCACCGGCAGGGAGTGGCGGTCTTAGGAGGCTCCGTAATGCAGACCAGATGCGGGCGACGTCAGAGGCCGGTGGTGGGTGGTGAGGCAGATGTCGGTGCAAGGCAGGTGTAGAGCTGGTGAATTGCAACTGCAGAGAATGGTGGTGGGCAGACAGCAGGCAGACAGTGATAAGTGGCACCGTGGGGGCAAGAGCTATGATGAGTCCGGAACAGGTGCTGGGGACAGGTGCAACAGGTGCGTAGGTCGGCGACGGTGACACGTGCAGTCAGGAACAAGGCGTATGGGTGCGGTTGTTTGAGAGGTGAGCACAGGTGAGAAAAATGGTACACTCGAAAAGCACAGCCAAGGTATTGAGGCACGGAGGAGGGGCGAGGCTGGCAGATGCGAGTCGTCGTGTATCTTGTTGGATCACTAAAAATCCAAGGAGGCGGTCAGAATGTGATGGTTCGAAACACCACTGCTACCAAATGTAACTTGCAATACTTTGGTGATAGAAACTCCGTGTACAAACAGCTAGATAAGGAGTTTATTACAAGCTCACAGTAAAACAGTCTGCCCGTGTCGGCTGTCTGCTAAGAACTGATGCAATAACGCCGTCTTCAGGCGTGGGAGAGCATGCTGACCTAGCAAATTTAGTGGGGCATGTATGCATTGGGGGGGGGGACATATATACATCGGGGGTAGACATATTGTGGAGGGGGTACAGACATTCTACGAGAGATGAAAGTGGTGAACGATGTGGCCGAAAAAGGCTTGAAACTCATTCAAGACCACAACTCTTAAGTTACAAAAAGTGATGACCAAAAGCAGTACCTGCTTCAGGTGGCCGCCAAACATCGACGTCAGTATCCCAGTGCGAACAAGGCTACTCACATGTAATAAGCATTTGACATCCATATGTTCTTATGCCATTTTTAACATTGTGTATGACATGAAAACCTCTTGATAAAAAATATGGGAAATCCTTGCCATATAGTAGATTTCAGAAGCACGTTGACTTCTGTTGAGAGAAAGCATCAGAAAATAAATAATTTCTGTTCACTTTTGCATACACTAAATGAAAATGTAAAGGTCTGTAATTTTGCGTAAAGTTTTTCTCGAGCTAATGGAACAATTAAACTCTGAACAGCAAATATTTGAACAACTAAATTTTTGGGTCCACTCAAATATATACCTATCTATCTATCTATCTATCTATCTATATATATAGATAGATAGGTATATATATATATATATATATATATATATATATATATATATCTATATACCTATCTATCTATATATATATATATATATATATATATATATATATATATATATATATTTATTCAATTATTTTTATATTAATATATTCATATATTTATAAATGTATATTTATATACTGTATATTGTATATATACTGATATGGGGGTATATATTACGGGCACTCTTAACCCTTAATCGCCAAAAGTGGTAAGGTAAAGCTCACAAGAAAACTGACTTACTTTACTGTACACTCTAACATACACACACCAAAGAGAACCCAGGATTCGTTTTACAAAGGGGAATTCACATAGGCCTCACAATACAATTATAAAACGAGTTATTTTTCTTTCCTAATCAGAATAAAATCAGTGGAGGCAACGTATTCACAGTGGGGAAATAAGAGAACTCTCCGATGATATAATCCAGATATAATCCACACACTAGTGTTATATGGAAAAGTGAACCAAAAATGGGAAATGGTGCACAAACATTGTGTTTGTAATCAAAGTAACGTGTTTAGTAATGTGTGATGATGTGTTGAAAAGTGCAGCAAAATGTGTAACAAAATGTACCAAAAAATGTAACGTGACAAAAGGTGACAAAAAGGTGAAAAGAACTGACTCTCTCACTAGGTCCTCGAGCTCATAAAGTAGTTTTACTCCGCCTCTTTCGGCTAACTAGCCACTAGGCTGTCCTAACTGTAATCTCCAGCCATACACAAACAATGGAGGCACCTGCTACCAATTGCGAGTTTTAAAATCTCACATATAGTGAATGACGAGCCGTCAAGAAAACGTTTTTAGACTTCTCTTGGGAAAATACTCTTATTTTTCCCCTGCCACACTCTATATCACACCCACTTATGGTCAAAAACAAAAGGTCTCTGTGTAGTTCTGGGAAATCATCGAGAGTTATCTGCGCAGAAGCAGAAAAACTGACCGCTGACTAAACAGAGGGAAGATACTGAGGTCTAGGGTTCTACCCTCACAGGCAGCAAAAATTAACAGAAAAATGTTAACGATCTTAACAGCTCGACTATCTTCCTACATTATCTTCTCATCTTCTGTTTCATCCATTCGCTACTGGGGTAACTATGCCAGTGACAGTATATACTGTATACACATACATGCAGAAAAGGCTGCAGTGTGTGTGAACAGTGAACTGAGTGAATTTTTCTAATTGAAGGTTGGCTTGAAGCAGGATACGTCATGTCTCCATGGTTGTTCAGTCTGTATTTGGATGGGGTTATAAAAGAGATACAAGGTAAGGCAGCGGATGTTGGCATGGCCCTAATGAGAGAGGGCAGTGTTTGGAAACTCCCTGTACTGTTGTTTGCAGATGATATTGTGCTGTTAAGTGAAGATGAAGGAGTGCTGCAAGGCTTGGTGGATGAGTCTGGGAGAGTGTGTAAGAAACGGAATCTAAAGGCGAATGTAGGGAAGAGTAAAGTTATGGTCTTCGAGAGAAGTGAAGTCAGTGAATGTACAGTGAAGTTGGATGAGGAGGAAATGGAAAATGTGACTGCGTTTCAGCACTTGGGTAGTGTGAAGAGTAAGGATGGAACTTTGGAGGGCGAAGTGCTTGAAAGGATACAACAAGGAAGAAATGTTGCTGGTTCATTAGAAAGCAGTGGATAAGAAACAGGGAAGTGAGCATGGAAGCAGTGAAAAAGTTACTACATGACCGTATTGTAATACCAGCTCTAATGTATGGAAGTGAAGGTTGGACCTTGTTGTGTCAGGACTGTAAAATATCTTAATACCTTAATAACCAGCAACATATATAATATAGTCTAGAGGTTAGGTCAATGTCAATACCTAGGGGCCAAAGGAAGTGACCTTTAGCACCTCTCCAAGCCAAATGAACACACCAGCATAATAGCCCACAAACAGAGCCTCACTGACCATACACACACATACACGCATACACATACAGTGTAAGCTTCTAGATCATTTCAGCAACAGTTATAGCCCACCTGACACGACCCCTGCTGAACGAGAATGTAGGAATCCAGAGATGAGAAGGGGGCTGATTTGATCGTAATGAAAGGTTGTGCAGAGAGAGCGAGAAAGAAGGGAGACTACCAACAGGGTCGAGAGAGGTGGCAGAGAGACATAGGAGCGAGACAGGGTTAGAAGCTAACGGGACTCTACTACTTCTCACTCGTGCACTGAGAGTCTTTGTTAATATTTCCAAGACAGATAAAAATAGTCCCATACTAATCTTTACCTCTCCTGTCATTGCATGACAATGGGAATTAAGATTATCTACTTACAAAACTATTCACGTATAACTTTAGTCGCCCGTCCACAGAACGTCTGATTAATATGTAATAACTGATCTACAAAACACACTTCGAGAAGCTACGAAGTTCCATTTCAAGATATGGTGGCAGCAGAAAGCTACGAACCTCGTCTTCAGTTCTACAGTGAATTCCTACCTAAAATACAAGCTACAAGCCCCTACGAGTCTACAGAGTCTACAAGGTTACGAGCCTACGTGTCTACACAAGCCACTACGAGCCTACGAGTGTACAGATGAGTCTACATTATCAAGATAGGAAAACAAACAGTACCTCTTACAACCAACAACTCACAACCAGCTCCTGCCAATATTCTCTCCAACCTCCTCCGTCTCCCCCGATCATCACGCTGATGTAGAGGAGAAGGGGTCTACACGACGCCTTGCCAGTAGTGGACTTAACAAAATATTGATACCAAACAATCTTCCAATTTCTATGACAGAACCAACGAACTACAACCATCTACGATCAACTACAAGTAACAAGTCTTCAAGTCGTCTCTATAATCTTTTACATGCACCTACAAGTAGCGACATTCTTCATCCCACAACGAGTAAATCACATTGAAAAAAGGGACCGAGAATAAGGATCGAGAAAGAAAAACCAAACCAGCAATGACGTAGAGCAAGAGTTAACTCACAACCCACAACTAGATCATCCCCCACCTGACCCCACCCTTCTCTCCCAACCTACCCACACCTCCACCCACCACCACAACGCATGAAGGAAGGGTTGCCGACGGCAGCATAAAATACCAGATCCCTCACTCACCTTTTACATTACTTCATCGTTACTCAGTTACTCACCATTACAGCTACCAGAATGTGAGAAGTCGACATTGCTAGCGTTTTGCTGAGAAGTTAAGCGCGGACACCCCACAACACGTCAATCAACTCACCACCTGCATCTCCACTTAACACCATTCCCACCACGGTAAAAACTAGTGAGTTGACATAGTTGCTTCATTTATACAATACACAGTGATAGAAGAAAACAAACAAACTGCGTAAACCATAAACATATAAAAACGTGCTGTATAGATTTACAACTTACGTACACATACCTACTTCAGTTATCTGCATAATTCAATCACTAGAAAATACCTGCACCAACAACAATAAATATTCTACACTGTATATATTCATTCATTTACTATAACATTAGTATTTACTACCAACATGGTGTAACAATTTATAACTACATAAAAATATGTGCCTTATACATACAGCTATACATTATTACATCTACTAAGTAATTAAGAATACTATCACAGTTACTCAGTGAGCTTGATTAAAAGAAGAACTGTATTAAACATTTATTAATCAAAAAGCTACCTAGTGGAAAACAGACAAATTAAGTCAAAAGGAAAAAAATGGCCAACACAGATGACGTTAGCAAGAATGAACAGTTTGTCTTCCACACAGTCTATGAAGACAAAGATTTCCATACAGGTGCTGACACATATATTGCCCACGATAGGTACAAGTGTACAACAAGTCAAGTGTATATAGTTAATACTGTACATAAAGCGTATATACAGTATATATATATATATATATATATATATATATATATATATTATATATATATAACCAAATATGAGGCTATATATATATAACCAAATATGAGGCTATATATTATCCATTTTCAGTAATATCTGTGCAATAGTAAACAAAACCTTAAAAAGGGGTCCCAAGGGAATTAACCAGCAATTATGCAACCTTGGACAACACACAGAAAAAGGTAGACAAACGAAGAAAAACAAAATATAGAAAAAAAAACACTAAGATCGCATAACAAACAAATGAAAACAGGTGTGTTACTACAAATGCCACAATACAACATAAACGCCTTCTATAAGTGAAATAAAAAGTAAATTGTTGTTCTCCACGAGCCAATGGCAAGGCACATCAAAACTATCATCGACCGCAGCATGACCGGATCGATGTCAACAAGGACTGCACGATTACTACAATATTACTGCAATTACTACAATTATGTAACGACAAACGATTGCATTATGTTACACTTGCTTCAGATTATGCAACTACAAACGATATGTTAATAACAACAATTACAATTATGTACACTACCAATTGTATTATGTAACAATACAATTATAAAATGCATACAATGTTACAATTATGTATTACTACAATATTACTGCGAGTTACTACTAAATTTTACTGCAATTACTACAGTTATGTAACGCGACAAACGATTGCATTATGTTACAGTTGTTACAATTATGTAACTGCAAACGATATGTAGCTTATCTAATTATGTACAATACAATTGAGGCGGCACACATAAATAGTAAGGGCACAAGCGCCACCGCACCCAAATCTGAGTTGCCAGTACTGCATTTTTTTCTCAGGGTTTCTCTATCCCACAGTAGGTCGTATATGACCTTTTGGTTATTGTTCTTATGGTCTAGTGAGCCCTAGAAACACCCGCGATTTTTCAGCTGTATACACCCTAATTCAGCTCTGCCAGAACGCGCTGGAGCAAGGGCACAAGCACCACTTTCCCTTTAAAAACCAGGAGTACTTCGGTGTGTGTGGACGGCCGTGCTTCCTTCTCACACTCACATCTCTCCCACGGCACCTATCTGATGGATCTCAGCAGCCAATGAAAATTCGCTTTTGACTGAGCTAGCGTTGTTATTGGGTGACTGATGCCACCATCCAGTACTAAACGCAATCAAAAACACCATTCTCCTCCCCGCAACCTTTTTTTAACAGAACACTTTGAATGCTTCATTATTTTTGTTGATTTTGCGAAAGTGTTTCCGTTGTGTTTGTTGTACTGTGAGTAGCCATGCCGGTGATAAGAGTGATAACAGTTGAGCACCAGGAGGCTCTTTGTTAGTGAAAAATGAGTCTGGTGTTAGTAGGAATAGTGAGTGTATTGAGCTGGGACCCTTCCCTTAGCAGTAAACGCAAACCAAAGCCAGACACGTGGAAAGCCAATGTGGTGAAAAGAAAACTTCGTCAATAAATGTAAGGCTTACACCAGCCGTATGACTAAAAACTGGTGGAAGCAACGTGAAAGATGGGACCTCCATGTGCTGATGGTTGTTTTCAATAAAGCAACCAGGAAGCGGAGAAGAGTCAGTCGTGAGGATTAGATGTATTTTTAAATTGATGTTACACTCCTCTTATTATCATCTTCAGTCTCTATCATATACGTACTGTCTGTTTGTCTACTTACGTGTGGTATGCCTAATAACAATGCTTTTTACTATTAGCAACGTACGGTATTATTCTGAACGTTGTTGAAAGATTTTTTATTTTTTATTATTATTTACCATTAACTATATGAATGATTATCATGTGTATGCTACTATTATGGCGCTATTATAACATTTATTCTGATGTGTTGTAATGTCAGATGGATTAAAATGGAAAAAAAAATGATTTCAAATAATTAAAAGAGATACTGATTTTGCATATTAATAGAGCCACATTAAACATTTTATGCACAGCAAAGGCATAAAACATAATAATGAAATATTCTGGGATACGTATCGAAGGATAAATTTTTCTTCAAATTGGTTAAAAGCAGATTGAATTCGTATGATTTGGTTTGGAAGATCTTACTTGTTTCAAAACTTTAAATGCTTTTTTCTCGTTTTTTTAAAAATAACGCTTGTATCCTTGCACAAAATTATATACCTCTTCAATTATGTAGCTAATACAATTAATATAATTCTTACAATGTTACAGTTACGTATTACTACAATGTTACTACAATATTACTGTAGTTACTGCAATATTACTGCAATTACTACAATTATGTAACGACAAACATTTGTATTATGTTACCGTTGTTACAATTATATTAACTAGAAACGATATATAACAGTTACAATACAATTATGTACTAATATAACCTGATTATTTGCGTAACTTTAATTCATACAGGTGATACTACAGTTATACTATTACCCAAAAATCATCTTTGAAGTTAGGTGAAATAGTGTTTGTTACTGGGGATAACTCATATGTA